>NW_011887786.1:141419-179637 GCF_000806365.1 Fopius arisanus | reverse complement strand
TATTTTACCCTGCCAGACTCATCCCAGCTTCAACCCTTCATTTTTTTCCTTCCACTCATTCAACCATCAACCCCCTATTTTACCCTGCCACACTCATCCCAGCTTCAACCCTTTATTTTTTTCCTTCCAGGCTTCCACTCACTTCATCATCAACCCCCTATTTTACCCTGCCACACTCATCCCACCTGCAACCTTTTATTTTTTCCCTTCCACTCACTCCACCATCAACCCCCTATTTTACCCTACCACACTCATCCCAGCTTCAACCCTTCATTTTTTTCCTTCCACTCATTTAACCATCAACCCTCTATTTTACCCTGCCAGACTCATCCCACCGTCAACCCTCATTTTCCCCATAACTCATTGCACCCTCAACCATCATTTTTGCCGAATGAATTCATCCCACCATGAATCTCCTTTGCACCCTGGCACACTCTTCCCACCCTCAACCCCTAATTTTTTTCCAATGCACTCAGTTCAGCCTTCTATTTTTATATTTTTCCAATACACTGATTGGACTCCGCAACTCCGTCTAATCATTCCGTGAATCAATCTACATACACCTGTGGACCCTTTTTCACCCCGTCGGCCATCTTGAAAGAGGGTTAGTGAGGGTGGAAAACAAAGGTTAAAATTTATAGGTACAGATTGACTCAGAATTACCCTCTGAGTCGATTTACCCATCTCTGTAAAGACTTTTTTTTTAACCCATCGGCCATTTTGGGAATGTAATAGGGGGGGTGGAAAAAAAAGGTCAGAAGTTATAGGTACAGACCGACTCAAAATCACCCCCTGAGTCGATTTACCCACCCCTGTAAAGACTTTCTTTTTCATCCCATCGGTCATTTTAAGAGAGCCTTAGTGAGGGTGAAAAAAAAATGTCGAAATTTATAGGTACAGATCGACTCAGAATCACCCCCTGAGTCGATTTACCCACACCTGTAAATACTTTTTTTTCATCCCATCGGTCATTTTGAGGGAGGGTTAGTGAGGGTGAAAGAAAAGGTCGAAATTTATAGGTACCGATCGACTCAAAATCACCCCCTGAGTCGATTTAGTTACCCCTGTAGAGACTTTTTTTTTATCCCATCGGTCATCTCAAAAGAGGGTTACTGATGGTCGAAAAAAGTGGATTCCACATTTGGATACATCTCCCCCCCGCCCCCTCGCTGCCCTCTCCACTCTGTTGAGATATAAATCTCTCATGCCACTTGTGGCATAGGGAATGAAAAAATTTTCCGGCGCCCTCGAAAGCCCCACTGTCCAATGTTTCCCTGGTTTCCAGCGATTGCCGTAGTTACCGACAAGGCATCGCTTGAGATTAAGGTTCGGGTCTTGACCGCGAAGTAGGAGGTCGTAAAATCGCCAATCAAGAAAAAATTCCCTCCATCCGGGCCTTAACGATGCGAAACGTGCAAGTCAACAACTGCCTGAAAATAAGCGTCATAACGAAACTATAGAAGCGATCACTCTCGGCGAAGGATTGCGTTTATCACCATATAAAGGCGGTATGAGTTTGTATCTCAAGCCAAAAAACTAGTAAAGCTACCACATCGTGCACTCACCGATCGCGATTTATTGAAATATGCTAAAGAATTGGAAATGACGCATTTTCGAGGTGTTTTCATGAGGAAGAATTTACCTATGAATGGTCCATGGCAATTCGAAGCTGCAGTCATAAATCTGGATGAACAAGACGGTCCTGGAACGCATTGGGTAGCTTATAAGGAAAATCGGAAGAAAATTACGATACGATAATTTCGATACCTTCGGGAATTTGAAACCACCTCAAGAATTCATTGATTTATTCGGTGTTGGTAGCATCATAGAATACAATTGTGAGCAGTATCAAACTTATGATACTGTTATATGCGGACATTTATGTGTAAAATTACTGAATAATGAGCTATAAATATACTTCACATCCCTCAGAAAATTCGGTTGATCAACATGAGTAATCCATTCACGTTAACACTATCAGCTAGTTTTCCTACATTGGAGACACATTATTTCCCCCCAATCGAGCTCTGTCCGAACAAAAATTATGTCCGCGGACTCATTGAATTATTCACCTTCCACTCAATCCCTAATATTGATGAAGGGAAGAATAAATTCTATGTTCGAGGTGATGTCATCATAATCCCTACAGGGAGTTATGAACGTGAAAGTATTGAAAAATACTTTCAGGAGATACTATCAATGAAAGGTGTAGATCTTGCCATTACACCCAATAATCATACATTATGCAGTGAAATCAAATGTAGTGAAGAAATAAATTTAATTCCTGATGATAGCATTGGTGCAATTTTGGGAGTCACTCAGCGAATACTCACTCCAAACTTGCTCCATACATCTGATCAACCTGTAGCCGTCCTTTCAATAAATTCTTTACGTGTTAAGTGTAATATAACATCAGGCTCCTACATAAATGAGCGGAAACAGCAAACGATTGGGTATTATTTATCGTACCAAAATAGGAAAGGGTTGTCAAAAGGGATTGAAATGTTTGATCGATCTCAGTCATCATCCAGCAGATCACCGAATAACATCTCCAGTGGTTCAGAGAAGGAAGCTCAGAAAGGGGGAGAAGAAGAACAAAGCATTAACGAAATAAAATCAACAATTCCTCGAGACTTTGGGATTGAAGCTCCAGCGAAAAATAAAATAAAGAGTCAATTTTTCTGTTTTTGTTGTTGCTGCTGGGAAGTATCATCATGTAACGATACATATTCTAAAAATAGATAATACAATAATTTTTGATGGTTCCATCGCTCATTATGAAATACCTGCCAATCAACCTTATGCATCCTATACTTTCAATAATTCTGATGAAATTCGCATCACTGTCCAACATCAAGATTTATGCATACTTCCGAGTAAAAGTTCCCTCCATATTTCTGGTAGGATCACTAATGCTGCTGGAGGCAACGTAACTCAAACAAGATTGACTAGTTGTGGTGTTTGTCATTTGTTTGAAGAGATTCCTTATGAATTGAATGCGGTTGGAACCGTCCGTTCTAAACGCGTTGGATTAACCACCGTGATGAAGAATTATCTGTCGCAGAGTTCCAATCAGCTTCCTCAAATGGAGAATGCTGGTTGGTTGAAAGATGATGAAAGTGTAATAATCGATGTGAATGGGTTCTTTGATATCTCCTTACCACTGAACATTTTGTTGGGTTTTGCTGAAGACTACAATCATATAATTGTGAATGCAAAACATGAACTCATTCTGGTACGTTCAAGCAGTAATTTGTATGCAATAGTACAAAGTGCACCAGCTGAAGTAGTACAAGCTGAAGCATTCAATCTTGCGTTAACCAAAATCGAGTAGTTAATGCCCTATGTTAAAGCAGCAGATGATAAAAAAAATAAAATTGTTGAACTACATCAGCAAGGATACTATTATTCCCATAAGTTTTCGAACATGGGAATTATATGAGTATCCACTCTTACCAAATACGACTAACCATGTATGGGCAGTGAAGACATCAACACAACTATCAAAACCTCGTTATGTCATTGTAGGCTTCCAAACTGGAAGAAAAAACATTTCACTCTCAGACGCGAGTAAATTCGATTATTGTAATATTCGAGATGTAAAATTGTTCTTAAATTCTCAAAGTTACCCATATGGTAACATGAATGTAGACGTTCGGCAAAATCAGTGCGCAATCTTATATGTTATGTATGTGAATTTTCAAACGTCTTATTACATCAAAGAACCTGAACCGATATTATCGCGATCCCAATTCATACAAACAGCCCCTCTCATTGTAATTGATTGCTCGAGTCAGAATGAATTTTTAAAGTCTGGAGCTGTAGATATTCGTTTGGAATTCGAATCAAATGTAGCATTCCCTGATGCTACAGCTGCATATTGGTTGATATTACATGACCGTATCATTGAATATCACCCCTTAAGTAATACTGTGAGGAAGGTGACATAACTCTATGTAAAATTAGAATCGTAAGAATTTTTGCAATCAATAAAACTCATATAATGTTATGTAAGAGTATTTTTTTTCCCGGGTCAACACCCCAGGATATTCCTCGAACTATTTTGGCTGCCGCCTCTATCGATCACGATTGGGCGCCAGCCAGGTTTTTCTGGGAAACTTGAAGGAAAACCAGCCGTGAAGGAATTCCGCCAACTCCGCGGACTTTCGGTGGCGGGTCTCACAATGCCGAACCAGCATCAGCATGACACGGTAGAGTGGGGGAGGTTCACCAACGTACGAGTAACTTCAATCACTAATTTCTGCCGCGCTTACGGCATCGTCAACGATATTTTTCGGGGAACGTATTCTCCGGACTTTCGTGGAGGGATGTGACCATCCCTCGCACGTGGTACTCTCTCCTCTGGGGTGGCTCAACCCCAGACAAGACACAGATTACCTGCGAATCCTTCTCACCCAGCAAGGCGTCGAACTGCTCAAGGCACATGCGACGTAGGTATCTGGAGACCTTTCTCACCCACCCCAAATCGAGAACTCGGTAATAGCAATCTCATTGCGAGTCAAAACTAGAGTTACTTCCCATGGAGGCGCGTGCGACCGGACCGACGGGAAACACCTTGAATCCCAGCCCTTAGTCCACCCCAACACCATGGAATTCGCCCTAGAGATTCGCCGTCGTCCGATGTTCTACTCATCTTTCGCTCGGCTATTTCAGCCGGCGTTAGATGTCCTCTCTTTCGCCTAGTGACTTTACTAGTGTTTTCTCTAGTAACGAGAAAAATCTCGTTACAGTTAAAACTTGACTATTTTTTTAATGGAATTACAACTTATTTTCTATAAACCAGAGTCTTAATCGCTGTACATTTTCGAGTGAACAATTATAGGCTTTTGTGCCGTTATTATGACATTACTCCTGATGTGGAATGGGTGGGAGCGTTTGGAGCAGATATAATGGTGGGCAGTTCATATCCTCCAGAATCGGAGTCCAGATCAATGATAGCTATTTTCGTTAATTCTCCAATCCATCTTTTCTTCTCATAGCACTTCACGTAAATTTTCGTTGTATTTTTCTCCAAAAGTATTGAACCGCTCTTTCTGTTCGTTATAAGGAATATCTCTATCACTCCATTCAATACCATGATGGTTCCGCGTGCACCAAGAATTGATTTTCCTGTAGGTGTCGAACAAACAGCTGGACGGGAATGGCGGTTTAAACAATAAATTGAACTGCTCGAAAGGATTCATCAAGCGTATCCCTGCTAACTCCTTAAAAATAAACTCGTTATCGTCTGCCTTGAATCCCTGCACGTCGACGAAGACAGCCATGATGGTTATTCACGAAGTCTTTCTGGAACTGACTGGACTTCAGAATTAACTGTTGGAAGCGTGTTCGTCACAGCATAAATACTCATAAAAATGCTTGTGTTGCATAGATGCAGTAGACAAAGCACTCGCAATCTGCACCATCACTGACAGCACCAAACATTCCACTGACAACATAACATTGACATTCTGGGAATAGGGTGACCTTGAGAGAAAAAGAACTTGCTATCGGCACGTTCTTCTCATTCTATGAATTGGATGACATCGTAACCTTGATAGTGGGTCATAAACCTAGACTCGCGGGAGTCTGATTCACCCCCCATACGCCTGCCAGTTCTGGAATGACTTGCAGTTTGTCCAGAACCGGTACAGCCTATCTACTTGTTCCCTCTTTTGTTTTCTTATCTCAACATCAAAAGTAAAATCATTGAGCCATGTTTTCCACTTTACTTGTCTTGACGTTGGGTTCGAAGAGTCTCTTAACCAATTCAGGACAGGGCTTCTGGTTATAACAAGGAAAGGTATTGCATAGACGTATGGTTTGAATTGCTCTAGTGCATACATCGTTGCGAGGCAATCTCGTTCAGTTTATGTGTACCTTGTCTCCGCATCTTTTAAGGTTCTTGATGCATAAACGATTGGATTTTCATCACCTTGCTGGTCCTTTTGGCTGAGGATAGCTCCTAATTCTTTTTCGGATCTTGAAACTGTGACCGTAAATGGTCCTTCCATATCAGGGTGATATAATAGGGAATCAGCTGTAACCGAATTTTTCAATGTATTGAAAGCTTGTTCTTCCTTTTGTCCCCAGTGGAATTTCTCATCTCTCTTTAGTAACTCTGTTAGAGATTAGGCTACGTCTGCATAATTTTGTATGAATCGTCTGTAGTAATTGCTGAATCCTAGAAAACCTTGAACTCCTTGTTAATTTCTCGGGGGGGGGGCATTTCAGTGAGGGCTTTGATCTTCGCAGGATCAGGTTGAACTCCATTTTCGTTTATTATGTGTCCAACATAACCTGCTTCTTTCATTAAAAAAATGCATTTATCAGGTTGAAGAGTAAGTCCGTGCTCCCTCAGACGTTGAAATAGCCTCTCACGTCGTTCTGAATGTTCCTCAAATGATTTCGAGTGTACAACTGTGTCATCCAGATAGACGGATAGCTCTGTGCCTTTCAACCCAGTCAATGGTTGATCCATCATTCCTTGGAAGATTGGAGGAGAGTTTTGTAATCCAAAGGGCATCCTCGTATATTCATAGTGTCCGTTAGAGCCACTGAATGCAGTTTTCTCTCCATCCTTCCTGTTCATGGCTATTTGATAGAATTCACTGGCTAGATCAAACACACTAAAATATTTAGCTCCTCCTAATTGTGAAAGGATTTCAGCAATGCTAGGTAGGGGGTATGAGTCACCATCTGTTTTCTTGTTCAGTTGTCGGAAATCGATCACGAGTCGCCATCTTTTCCTCCCTTTTGAGTCTGCCTTTTCAGGTACAATCCATAGTGGAGAATTGTATGGTGATACTGAGTGCGTGATTATCTTCTGTTCTACCATTGAGTCGATTTGTTTACTGACCTCTGCCTTGTGTTGTTAAGGGAATGGATATTGTCGTTGACGGATTGGAATGTCATCTTTCGTGCGAACCTCACACTCATATTTGTTATGTCTCCCGAGACAATCGCCGGGCAGATGGAATACCTTATTGTAAAGTTGGATTAGTCTAACCCTTTCTTTATTCTAGAATGTCTTCAGGTTTTGTTCGGGGAGATATTCTAACACTTTCCGTGCTCGTTCCATGTTGATGCTTGTTGAAGCCACTCCCGTACCACGGACAGTTTCTTCTAATTCCTCATCTTCTATCATCTGTAGATCCTATGATTCTGGGCTTGTATTTCAGGATCGATGTCTACTGATGATTCCAAGGTGTTGATAATTATGGCATAAGCGATAGTATTATCAGTTCGGGTAACACACTCTCCAAAATAGGTTCCTTCTGGAGTGTTAATCCGTGGTAAATATCCATAAGCCAATCCATGTCCCGGTTTAATAGGGACCTCAATAGCCATTCTCACTCGTGGAGGTATGGTGGTTGATTTTCCGTTTTGCTGCTCGTCATACCAATGTATTGGAGTATTTGGGTTCCTCGCTGTTACGATAGACCGATGTTGATATTTGATGTCTACCCTCTCCCGGATCAGGAAATCATGGCCCAGAATTCCCATACCCTCAACTGGTAATTTATGATTAACTATGTGGAAAGCTATAGAGGCACCTAGGATTTTAAGATGAACTAAGCCGAAAATGAGTACCGGATGTTCCGTTATTCCTGGTAGAAAGGGGATCTTAGTGGGTTCAATTTTCGAGTGTGGAGCCAAGGCAATCCGTTCGATGAGATTTATGTCTGAAGCGGTGTCGATTAGGAACTTTTGTTGTCCTCCCAAGATGTCCTTCGTTTTAATGTTAACTCTGGGGCCGCTCCCGGTAAGTCTAATGTTATTATTGTTGTAATATTTTCTTTGGCATTTGCTCATACAGAAATGTAGTGGGTGTAGAGGGTTGAAGTCAAAAGTTATTGTTTCATAGAAGAAGGAGATATTTGCGTTGGCTTCCCTGAGAAATTCGTTCCCAATGATTGCACCATGTCCACCCGTAATTTCATCTAACGGGATTACGTGAAAAGGAATGGTAACGTTTTCGCTCATTGGAATTTCCATTGATCCCAGTGACGGCATAGAATGGCTAGATAGACCAACAAAGGTGATACAATTTTTCGTATTTAAGTCTGATAAGTCTGTTAGTGACGTATGCGTGATGAGATTGACCGATGCTCCCGTATCTACAAGAACATGTACTCATTTATCAGTGGAATTTTCTCCAGCAAGAACGACCGACGGACTGCCTCCGATCGCATACTCGACTGTTTCTGATTCTACTGGAGGTGGCTTACAATCATCTTGGCGTGTGGGCGCATCTTTTGATTCAAATTGCTCATCAGTGCACCCTCTTGGCGAGCACAGTTCCCGTTTAAATTCGGTGTATTAGGATTTGGAGCCAGTTCATCAACGTGATAATCCAGTAGCTGAAGTCTCAGCATTCTGTCGCGAGAATTATCTCTAGAGCGAGAGTTCCGATTATTATGCTGATCTGTCGTCAGTCCGTCAAGTTTACTGGACAACAACTTGAGTAACTCTCCAAATTGGATTAATTGGTTGCCCTGTCGTTTCAATTTTTCGTCCTGGTGGTCCAGTCTTTAGTATAAATTGCAATTTCCGGCAAGTTCGGTTTGTGGTTTCGGAAACGAAATTCGAGAATGCGGAGGAAAATCGCGAGGATCGTAATCTTCGGTGATGGTTACCCCCATTGCCACAGGTGTTTTTTCGATAAGCACAGGCATGTTTCCAGGATTTCTAGTAGGAGAGCTGTAAGCTCCATGTAATGTCCGGAGAATATTCGCGTCGAAGGACATTTACTTTTGTAAATAAGCTAGAATTTTTTAATTACTTTTTTGGACGACGCTGTTCTTTCTTTTTATTTTTACCTGTGAATGATTCTCGTGTTTAATATAATTCAGTGAAAATTAGTTAGAGAAAGTAAGAAAAAGATTAGGTTCGTTAACTTTACGTATTTATTTAAATTCGTTTTGATAATTCGTACATAAGTTAAATGGACAGTAATGATAAACTAAAAAGAACCTTGCAATCAATTTTGGATCGATCTTGGATTTGATTTCTAAGGAATTACTCACGGAGACTGGTTATAAATTATACGATGTGAATTATTGGGGTGATTCCACCATGTTTCTCTGCCAGATGACAATCAGTACACTATGACAGATACTTAGGTGGAGTATCTTGGAGTGTCTTTCACTTGTTAAATTTGGTTGGAATTGAATTTGAGTCTAATTTCTCAATAGTTTTTAATAGTCACTAATAGTTAAAACTGAGTCACACCCACTATTCACCACCAATTACTACTGATTCCCTTGATCTGCAAGAAAATCGTTTACTCTCGGTTTATGGATGTCGAATCCCCAAACAATTGCTAATTAATGCTCCTTAATATTATTCAGGAACACTACGAGTGTTTAAGAATATAGATTAAGTCCGAAACACTAGCCGAAGTCGGACCGATTCCAATGATATTTCCGCCAGGAATTTGTAGCTCTTCAGGGAGCGGGTTTTTTCAGACTGATGAATTTTTTGTGAGGCTCCCCTATTTGTTCTTTTCAAAATTGGGAAATTGCTAAAAGTGGGAGAGGTGGCGTGATTTCCCCCTTTCTGATTCCGGCTTCATTAACTTGGCTTCACTTGCTAAAAAATTGCAAGTTGTTAAGTTTTTCCTGGCGATGGCCTTTGTGGAATGCAGCGTTGCACATTCCCTTGAGGTCAGTGGCGGGTTTTGGTGGATTGCCTAATTTTTGTGGCGGCGGTTCATTGACTTGACTTTTCTTATTTAATTTAATGATGTCGCGGAATTGTTGAAATAATCTGGACATTACATCCATGATGACCGAAACTTCCATCGAGGTTGATAGAACCTGGAGATGATTGAGTTCCTCAGGAGGGTTGATAATTTTGTTGGTAAATACCAGATTGACCGTAAAGGTGTGAATTATGTGGTCTTTGATAAGAGCCGTATCTTGGACCACAATAATTTGAGGGGCGGGAACTTTTACTTCCATGGGAGTTGTGTCGTGTCCCGAATTCTTGAGAATAATTTTGACGTGACGAATTGAGTCGAGATTGGAAGATGCACTACTCATTCCACACAAATATTGGTCAACAGTGGGATATTCTGTCGCTGAGAACGGGCGCGTTACTTTCATTTCTATTGCAGAGGCATCAGGCATAAAATTGTCATCTTCAGATGTGAGTGTTTCATGAATATCGTCCAAGGTGGTAGCGTTCTTAATTTTTATTTGTTCCCGTAAATATGGAGTGGCGTATTCTCTAAATCGAAGCACTGCTTCTCCCGTCGCGAAATCTCTCTTTACTTGACGTTGATCTTCCTCCCAATGTAGCGTACAATCGCATTTTCACATTTTTGTTCCAGGACTGCCAATCTCATCCAGAAGTCATCCAAGGGTTCATTTTCATATTTAATGAGATTACGCATTTGATAGATGAACGTATCTAGTTTTCTCGTTTCCCGATATTTTTCCGCAAGAAGGTTAAGAATGTCTTCCACACAGGTAACTTCTCTTTTTACAATCAATAACTTAGCAGGAGGAATTACTCTTTTGGCAATTTGAACAATATCTTCTCTTTTCCTATTATTTTCCACAGGTATGGAATCTAAATTTGTGCGGGTACAATACTCACATTCCTCGAAACTGCACTGTGTTGTAGTATCCGAAAATATTGGAATGGATAAGGCGATATCTTTATCTCTAGCGTAATCGTTGGATCGAGATGTCGCCGTAGCTGGAGTAGTTGGCTGACCTGGATATGTCAAATTTATGGAATTATGAGCCATTTTATCTCAGTTAACTTCTCGGAAAATGAAATTGATAAGGATTACTTTCAAACTTTTAAATAAATTCGAATAATTTCGATTCTAACTGAACTTTCTATCTATTCACTAAAAGACAAGAGTAAGAGAATAGTAGTTTTGCCTCCTACCGACTGCGCCAAAAATTTTACCTGTTATGTCCGGAGAGGTTGTCCGACGTCGAAGGACAACTTGAATTAAATAAGGAATTCTATTTCCAAATTTAGTTGTAAAATTATGGATAGAACACTAATTAGAAGGATCATTGCGCTATTTCTTTTATTTTTATTTGTGGGACGACGTTAATATGTTCTCACTCTTACCTTTTCTTTTTTTTTTGAGTTTTTGTAGTTTCTCAGTAGATTTTATTTGGGATTTTTCGGGATAATTTTGATAGAGTGTTTTGAGAAGATTTGGGAATGAAGTAGAACACCAGATATTTCTCCCTTCTATTTCCCGTGTATTCGAGTATTTCAATTATACAAATTTTACAACCCTGGATGAAATCTTTTCGGATAGTTATTTAAATTCGATTTACTCACAGTTCTCTCAGATAATATTTGTCCTCCTTATAGTTTTAATATTTAGTTTAATTATTTGGATGTAAACACTTAGTTCAATTTTCATTAATCCAAAGATGTAAAGTCAATTTGTTTTCTCTTAAAAAGAGTCTGTATAGTGGTCACAATTCTTTTCGTATAATTGAAATGAATTTACGATGCCCTTGCGTTGGAATTAATAACACTGGAGTTTAGCGCATTAGAATTAAAATACTACTATTTTCGGCTTAAGGCAACAGTAGTCGAATCACACACGAACAGTTCTCCAACTTTTAAAGATCACCGTTGAGCGCCAAACATTGGTTCACTTCATGGGGCTCGATACGATTGACCAATTTTGTATGTATTTTAAAATTTCTTTATGTTCTTCACCCCCCAGATGATCGGCTGAGACTGCTCTTGAATACTTTAAATTTGGACGGGCTGTTCGGTGGAATTGCTTCCACGAGTACGCTGTTTTTTGTTATGTTCGCTAACAGCGCATTGGCCTGAAAAGTCATTGTTCGTGCGTGCATTGGCGATTTGGACTTATTTTTATTCGGCTATTTTTGTTTCGAAACTTTGATTCGTTTTCGACAGCTATTGTTTCATGAAATTCTTCGTATATTGCTCAATTTTGTGCAATAATTATTTTAAAATTTCATACATATTATACATATTTTGGACATTACAAGAACAACAACCATAATATAATAAAACATATCATAGAATAACATGTCATAAAATAACATACCATGGATATTATCAAATTTTGTATTGGAAAAACGAGATAAAATAGATAGGGAATACACGAAATGGAATATTTTTTCATGCAAGAAACTTTCTCCCTTCGACTTCAGTTAAGAGCTTCTGGGCATAATGGAAAAAGTTGAAACTCTCCTCTGAAAACCCAGGTTCTACATCTACAGTACTATACCAACAACGCAGAACACTGGGATGAGGGAGTGCTGCTGCCAAGGTATCCCTACCATAATGATAAGTCTTAGGCGAATAAAAATGAAGAGTCAACGCAAAACACCTCGGATGTGCAGGATATTTCACTTACATCGTTTACTTATTTTAACATTTTCATGTATACGTTGAAAAAGCTGCACACAGATATAATTCAGACCATCTATACTATACATACCCTCAGCTGCAAGATTCTTGGCTTCCCGCATTGAGGTCACGATTTCCATGAATTTTTTTATTCTCTTCTGAAATCGGCATGTTTTCTGCTGAAGCGTCTTCTTGTCCCGCATAATTTTTGTCAGTCTCGTCTGCGTTTTTTCCAACTTACGTAGGGTAACATCTCCAACCTCTGCATAGGTAAGGTCGTAGGAAATCACTTCCATCCGTGGCGCTGGCATTCCTGCCGTCCGATGTCCCGATGTAGTGGGTTCGATTCCGGCAAATTATATGCTCAGATTATCAACGGGGGAAGTGGGGCGAAGGCAATAGGCATTTCCGACCCCGTAAGAAAATGTCACGTTGTATGATTTTTTATAATATTGACTCGGTTTTTTTATATTTTTCAAATGAACATTTTCCAATATACCTTCCAATAGACATCGTAACTAAGTCAATATTGGTGTTTGGCACTTCGTAGTTACCGTAATTAGTACACCACACCATGCAGAATATGATGAATGAATAACATCAAGTGACTTTGTTTAAATAGCTATTATTTCCTATTACCCACAAAACAACTATCTATATTATAAAAGATTGCTATTTTCTCAGCCAAAAAACGAACACAATTGACGCTTCCGACAAGTACCACAGATGACGTCTGAAGTTTTCGAATACTGCAATCCGAATTTTTGAGCGAATGTTTTTAATACCCGCATTTAGTGATAGCACTTGTAATGAGATTTCCTCGGGAGTAGTGAAAGTAGCTAAAAAAATCACTAATAGTACGGAGTGACATGTGACGATAGCTGAAAACGTTGAATGAAACATGATTAGGCCATCGGACGATGATCAATGAGGCCGCTCCGAGAGTGAGTAAGAGTAATCGCATACTGAGAAGAAACGAGGAAGGATGAGACCATGTTCCGGAGCACGTTGGGAAATTCACCCAGTTGTATTAGGGAGTCCACGGCCGACAAACAGGTGTTCCAACTGGATGATTCCAAAGGGTTGGCGCCCCCGTGATCCCGTCGAGCTAATTGATGGTTGTGGGGTAACGGTTGATCCACAAACGCCAAAAGGTTCAGACTAAGGGAGAAATCCCTGAGTGATCCCTACTGGTGCTAGTACCGAGTGGATATTATAGCAGCTCCGCACCAGTTGGTGGCAATAATCTCTTTGAGGTTACGTTGGACATGTAATTCCAAATATGAATTGAGATAGCGAGAGACACTTATGCGTCGTCGACTAGTAAAATGGATTGCTTTGTGGCTGCGAAACAAACGTCCTCGGCCACAGAGACCCATCTCCAGGGTGAAATTCATAACGGTAGGGTGGATTAAGTGTTGAGAATCGAATTGGTTCCTCTAGGCCCAATCGCACGTGCCTCCATGAGGAGCAGCCCTGGTTTTAGCTCGGGATGAGGTTACTGAAACATCTTCAAGTCGCGGTGGACATTAGATAAATGGGCAAGGTCTCCGGATACTAACGTCGCATGTGCTTCGCGATTCTTAGCCCCCTGCGGGATGCGAATGATTTGCAGATGGTCTGTACCTCCTTCGAGGTGGAGCGACCTTGGGATAGAGTAGAAGGGATGGAGTGGTAAGGGATGGCAACATATCGCCGCGGAAGACGTGAGGAGTACATCTCCAAATACTTCTCTCGTAACGACGACGCAATCGTAATATGTACAGTGAAAGGCTTGAAAAGATCCATATAATAGAATTCGTATTGGATGCCCAATATGAAAAAAATAGGTAATATCAGTTGTAACACTTTTCCACGATCTCGTTCCGAAGAGATAGTTATTACCTTCGCCCGTTCCCGTGCTCGCATCCTAAAATCCAACCGAATTACTGCCGGCGCCAGCTAGCTTTTTATGGGCCAAAAGCTAACGAAAACCGAAAGAACCGAAACGATGGCAAGGAGGAGGGGGTGCCCTGCCTTGCCCGAGGTCAGCCGAGTGACGAGTGGGGTTGGAACTCGTCCTCGCGACAACACAAAATCCGTAAATCCAATACCCCAGTATGAGTCATATGCTATATGCCAGCAAGTCCCGTAGGGGAGCTGGGAATGTTTCCCCGTGTCCGCCCTGTGCTGTTGCCTGTCCTTAAGCCTCCTAACACCCGAAGCACTCGGGCCCCAGTCCCCACACCCCTCGACGATTCGAGTAATTCCCGGGAGAGATTCGAGATGGCAGAATTTTTGAGAACTTGGCGCAAAATTTAGGTTAATGTGCGGGATTTCTAAAAATCCCGTTACACAGTGGACTATTTCTTTATCGACGATTTTATGCCACATACTTTTAGGTGTTCGTCAAAAAACTCACGGACATCTGTCATATGATAATGCAGTGTCTCCTTGATTGATATATCGTGTACACCTCGTGAAAATTCTGCTCTCTTAATGTTTTTCCAGTATCCTTGATATTGTTCGAAAATTGAAACTTCTGGCCCCCATAGATTATGCTTACCTGCAAATGGCCGGTTTATTTAGCAATTCTTGAACCACCAAGCAATTGATTATAGTTGGGACCTGGTACGCGAACTGGAGGCCGATCTATTCGCCCACAATTCCTTTAACTTTTCTCGTTATTTTGTATAGCCACTGATTCCCAGTCAATGATAGGAAGTGAATAAAGTATCTATTAATTGAGCGGAACACTAAAAATGCCATCCATCACAATAATATACATTAGAAACGGTAGAAAACGTGTTGAATACGAATGATAAGTTTAGAAGCACGGGAAAATTCTGCAAAATGCATGGGCAAAGGCACAGCAAGAGTAGAGTACCTGGCACGCGCCCATTGCAAAGATGCGATGCTGTCGACCATCTGACATTTGACCGTAATAAAACCATTAGACTTTCCATCGAGCATTATAACCGAAAACTGCCAATGAGTTAAGTAGATAGACTGTGCCGGTTCTGGACAAACTGCAAGTCATTCCAGAACTGGCAGGCGTATGGGAGGCGTACCGAAAGCACGTTCTCTTTCTCTCCAGGTCACCCTATTGCCAGAATGATTAATTCAATTGCGGGAACAATGGGAACGTGCCTAATGTTATGTTGTCAACGGAATGTTTAGTGTTGTCAAAGCGAGCATTCCAGGAAGACTTCGTCGCAAGTATGATGACTAGTTTGAGTTCAAGGTTTCTTTTTTCTTTGCGGAGACAACAGAAATACTGTTCTAGGAAAATCTCCATAGCATTGTCCTGCTTTCTTATATGAATGAAACACTCCCGTAATTTCCATCAGTCTTTGAAAAACGTTTCTGAGTGCTAAAAGATCATTTTGAGTAAAACTCTATTTATGAAAATGGATTCATCACCTTATTTGAAACTAATCGAAACCATGAAAGAAGCTTATAAACTACGTGAAAAACAACCGTGGGAAGAACAAGAGAAATGGTAGAAAATTGGTAGAAACTGGTTGAGGAGATTGAGTAAAAGCGTGAGAGTTAAGTGGAGGTATTCTGTGGCTCATAAATTGAGAATACAAACAAGGATCGCGGGTTTACATTTTCTGATTGAAAAGTTCAAATGCACTCAAAAGAATGGTGGTACAATTAATTCTCCCAAACAGCGGAATGTAAGAAGTCATAGGGTGCATTGGCAAGAACTATTGTCAGCATATGAAGGTAGAATCAGAACTGGAGTTGTCTTTAACCTCATACATACAGATGTAAAATCTTTCCTCAACGATGTGAAATTTCTCATTTTTACACGTATAAAGAATGCGTTACTGAAAGAGGGAAATTTAAAAATTAATTTTATCTTAGCTTGCGACTATGAGAATTGGAAGCGTGAGCAAACACTGCATGAAACTAAATATTTCAATACTCGAAATACTACCATTCCACCATTTCATGATATTAAAGCATGGTTCGAAGGGGCTATTATTAACAAATTATTAACCAAAGTTGAGGAGTTCCAGGAACACGATTCAGGATGGACAATGATTGAGATAATTAACCTTACACTCAGCAATAATAGATATGAACCGTTACGGGGAGGTTTGTCTACTTATATTGATCTCCCACCGAAAATACAAAAGAAAGGCGCTGTAGTCAATATGAAAAATTCCGATGAATTTTGCCTTTATGATGTTTAACATCAGCGCTCTCTCATACTAACTATCATAGAGATCTGATTAGTTAGTATCCTCACTTCAGTACAGTTTTGAAGTATGATGGTATTGAATTCCCTACGAGTCTCAAGCATATATCCAAATTCGAGCAAATGAACAATCTTTCCATCAATGTTTATGGATTAGATCAGAAAGAATACATAGTTCCAGTTCATTTGAGTAAACTGAAATCTGATAGAGCTACGATTCACCTTCTCATGGTGGAAAGTGATCATTCTTCAGAATATCTTAATCATAATGCTGATAGCAATAGTGAGAATGCTGACGAGGATGATTGTGAACATAATGATAATTTGTCAAAATCAATTTACCATTTCGCATGGATACGGAATTCATCTCTACTGGTTTGTAAGCAGATATCAAACCATCAACACCACTTATGGTTGTGTGATCGATGTCTGAATCATTTCACATCGCAAAAATCATACAATAACCATCTTACAGATTGCATAAGGTTGAATGTTGTAAGAATGATATTACCAACTAAAAGGAACAATATGTTGAAATTCACAAACCATTGATTCAAAGAATCTGTACCATTTGCAGTATATGCTGATCTAGAATCTATATTAGAACCATCAAATTTCAATCTCACAAAGCATATACCGCACAGTATCGCTTATTATATACACTGCGAATTCGAGGATCCTCTTTCAAAATTTGAAATTAATAGAAGTCCGCAATGTGTACAATGGTCATTACTCGATTGAAAGACTTAGCTCGAATGGTGGAGCAACGCATTAACGATATTGTTCCAATGGAACCTCTCACCCTCGAGCAAATACTTGACTTCACATCAGTCAACAACTGCCATATTTGCGAGGAACCGTTCAATGCAGTCGATATTAAACATCGGGATGATAGTCCTTTTACAGGCAAATATCGAGGCGCTGTTCACGCGGGCTGCAACTTAAATTATCAGCAATCTCATATTATACCGGTGGTTTTTCATAACTTATGAGGTTATGATGCTCATTTTATTATTGAGAAACTAGCAACACTATTCGAGGGTTCAATAAATCTCTTGCCAATTAATAAGGATCGTTATATTTCTTTCACCAAAGAATTTGATGGAAGCAATATAAAATTAAGATTCATCGACTCATTCAGATTTATGGCGAGCCGTCTGGACAAATTATCATCATATTTGAGTGATGACAAACAATAAATAACAAGAAAATTTTGCAACCTTAATGAAGAAAAATTCAGACTATTGAGACGTAAAGGAGTTTTTCCATATGAGTACATCAATAATTGGATGAAGCTGGATGAAGATCAGTTGCCCGAAAAAGAGAAGTTTTACTCTCAATTGAATGATCAAGGAGTTTCGAATGACGATTAAAAGCATGCACAGACTGCTTGACGGACTTTCAATCTTCAAACCTGAGAAGAATATTCAGATCTTTATCTTCAAACCGATGTTTTACTGCTAGCTGATGTGTTTCAGAATTTTCGGAACACCTGCTGAACGGTATATAACTTAGATCCACTGCATTATGTTACCGCTCCTGGTCTTGCTTTCGACGCCATGCTCAAATACACCAAAATTGAGCTAGAACTCCGAATTGATCCTGAAAGGATCCTTTTCATTGAGAGGGGTATTCGGGGAGGCGTTGCGCAGTCCTCGAATCGCTATGCAACTGGGAATAATCGATATATGGGTTCTAAATTTGATCCAAACAAGGAGAAAAATATTTAATGTATTTTGATGTGAATAATTTGTATGGTGCTGCAATGAGCATGCCTTTACCCTATGCAGCATTCGAATGGAGTCATGAAATTATCGACATACATACCTTACCTGCAGACCCTAAGAATGGATATATCTTCGAAGTTGATTTAGAATATACAAAGAAGCTCCATCATCTACATAAGGATCTCCAACTGTGCCCTGAACATTATTTACCATCCGGAGCAATCATCCAAAATTAATGACTACTTTACTTCCGAAAGAAAAGTATGTGGTTCATTATCGTAATTTGCAGCAATGTTTAAACCTAGATATGAGGCTGAAGAAAATCCATAGAAATTTGAAATTTGAGCAACAGCCTTGGTTGAAACATTATATTGATTTGAATACAGAGTTACGGAAGCGTGCTACCAATGACTTCCAGAAGAATGTCTTCAAATTAATGAATAATGCTGTCTTTGGGAAAACAATGGAGAATGTTCGCAATCGAAAAAATGTGAAATTATGGCCCAGCGTCAAAAAGCAACACGATTCTGTCTATCTTGTGCAGACAGTGCTTGTATCAATCTGATATGATATGGATGGTAACGGTTCGATTTCAAAATATCGTGAGCTGTGCTTCGTGGAATACCTGAATCTCTCTCAATTTCTCTTAAAGAGATGTGAGGGTTCATGTGAACCATGGCCAAAACGGTAAGCGTACGAGAATTGTCAGGATTCATCCATCGTTCTCGTTGTCGTCGTTGCAGAACTCTTCCTCTTCGACAATTTCTCTCGATAATCCGAATGCATGAAGCTGAGGCATGACGTAATCGGTTTCGGTACCGTTGTCGATAAATCGAGCGGCCGCGCGATATGCACCTCGGCATTCTCCCAAAACCAGTAGAATATCCACAACTTCATTTGCAGAATAAACCATGATACGCGAAATCACTCAAAAATAATCTCAACTCAATAATGACCCGATTCGTACTAACTAAGAAACAATAAAAACTAAGGTACACCAGATAGCTCTGGTATTTACACTGTGGTGTTTACTGGTTCTTATTTAAAGGCCACTTTCTGTTTATCGTGTCTGAATTTGGAATATCGTTGGCAAGTTCCATTTTTAGGATTTTTGAGCTCAGAAACATAAAAAACACATTATGTGTGACATCATTACATTCATCTCATCGAGTACAACAACTTTTGTTACAAGAAAATTTTTGATCTCATATGAAAAAAATGAACTTATGCTTGTAGCATAAAAACAAGAAGACTTAAATGCTCAAAACCTATCTCATTATTTTTCCCACTTGGAGCCCTACAACTTCTATTTGAAAGATTTTTCGATTACTACCCACATTCATTAGTTATTTGGGTGTACAATTTTATCTCGGACACCCTGCATATGTTTTCTTGAGGTCGGTTATGATAGGAGAATGCAGTTTTTAATTGCAAGAATTTTCGCCTGAAAAACAGTGGCCAGGGGTCCAATGGACCAGCTGTCTCTGTGGTTTTCTTTTGGCCCGTATAGCCCTGCACCGTATTGGTGTCCACGGCCCGGCCATCTGTGTACCAGTGCATTACATTGCCACCTGGGCAATGTTTGACCATTTCCCAGTCCTCCCTTTCAGGTATATAGGTCTTGAAGCCCTTCCTGATCAAGTATCTCCTGGTTGTTCTATCCTGATCTATGTTCAGGGGGCTCCTCCTCAGTATATCGAGCTTGGCGTGTCCCGCACTCGACTGATTCCATTCCCCCTGGCATATCAGCCTATAGGCGGTTGCCTCTGCCTTGTACAGTACCTCTAGATCAAGTGGTGGTGTGTTCATTGCCGCTTCCAAGGCGTCGGTCAGTGTGGTTTTCATCGCCCCAGTTGCAGCCCTGAAGAAATTTTCCTGCAGTGCTTCAAACTGGTTCTTAATCCCAACCTTCCTTACCCTGGGCCACCAGATCACAGCAGCGTACGTAAACCATGGCAGTAGTACCGTCTTGTATAGCCGTAGGCTGATTTTAGGGTTGGTACCCCACGTCCTTCCTATGGCTCTTTTGCAAACCCAGAGTGAGGCATACGTTTTGCCCATCTGTGTGGCTATGTGTTGTTTGCAGTGAAGCTTGGGGTCCAGAGTTACTCCCAGGTACTTCACTGAACTAGCGTAAGCGATGTCAACTCCTCCAATTTTAGTTGGTCGTGGAGTGACCACTTTATATTTTCTGGTGAAGATCATGGCAGACGTCTCACCAGGATTAACTGTTAGTTTCGTTTCCCTACACCATTCCGCCAGTATTCTCACAGCACGGATTTGTCTGTCTCTTAGAGTTTCGAGGAAGTTTCCCCTGGCGACTATGGCTATGTCGTCAGCATAGCCGTTCACCAGAAAGTTCTCTTCTCTCAATTTCTCAAGAAGGTCATCGACAACTCGGCTCCACAGGAGTGGAGACAAGACTGCACCCTGTAGACAACCCTTGGTCGGATTCCCTTCTACGTGTGAGCCGTTGTGTGTGGTAATTATTTTCCTGCTCTCCAACATGCTTTTCGTCCAGTCAATAATGTAGGCTGGAAAATTTTTCCTCGACATGGCCCTTGTTATGACCTCGTATTTAGTACGATCAAAGGCGCCCTCGACGTCCAGGAATAGGCTGAGTGCGTAGCCCATTCCCTCTATCTGCTCCTCAATCTTGGCCACTAGGTGATGCAGTGCCGTTTTCGTCGGCCTGCCTGCCCTGTACGCATATTGTGAGGGTGGCAGGGGTTTCTCCACAAGCAGTGAGCTCTTTATGCAATGATCCACCAGTCTTTCCAGTGTCTTCAACATGAAGGAGGTGAGGCTGAAGGATGGGTCTGAAGTCCCTCGCTTGATATGCTCGTACTGTCCAGGTTTGGGGATGAAGGCAATTCTCGATCTCCCCCAAAATTTGTTATACAGTCCTTAGTGCTATGCTTGCCCTAAGTATTTTCGTTAAGGGTCGACTCCATCGGGTTCCGCTTCCTTTAGGGGTTCAAAGGTGATGACGGCCCACTACAGGTTTCCGTTCCTTGTCTCACATCCTCCGAGTTCGTGAACCCCGGGAAGTGCTCTTCTAGCAGCAGTTGGAGAGTTTCTTCTGTAGTCCAGGTATAGCTTCCATCCGGTTTGATGAGACAACCCAGATTAGCAGCACCCTGTCCTCCTAGAATCTTTACCAGCCTTGAAGCTTCAGATTGGCTCTCTATCCCACTGCTAAATTTCCTCCAGCCCTCGTTTTTGGCTATTACCAGTACTTTATTATATTTTCTCTGAAGATCTCTGCGATCTTCGAGGGCCTTCTGCCTGCTGTTTTCCGTGTACGCGGTCTTCACCTTGTTCCACGCTTTTCTTAGCTGGCGTCTTAAAATGGACAGGTGGTTATTCCACCAGGCCACCATTTTTGTATTCCGCGGTCTTTCAATGGTGCAGTTATTTTCATCAAAGTCCCTGATCACTTCCCCGAGACGTTCGGCTGCATGTTCCAGGTCTCTCTTATTTCTGAACCTTGAGGGTACATCTTGGATTCTCACGAAAAGTTCCTCTCTGTAATTGCCCCAGTTTGTGTTCTTTGGATTGCTCCTAGGGACCTGCTCCGATTCACCCTTTAGTGACAGGCGTATTGGGCTGTGGTCTGAGCCCGAAGGTTCTTTCGACACCCTCCAGTCTTTTGCCCAACGTGCCATGCCTGTCGTGCAGATGGTTATGTCCAACACTTCATGTCTTCTGCTGTCCATGAAGGTTGGTTCTTTCCCACTGTTCAGTATTTGGAGGTCTTTTTCCATAATGAAGTCGTTTAGGGCCTCTCCTCTAGCATTGGTACCTGAGCTTCCCCACCCCAGATGATGTGAGTTCGCATCGCAACGAAGCAGAAGTTCCAGCCTTTCGTTCTTCACTTTTTTGACGAGTTCTTCGACCTCCCTTGTTGGGGGAGGTTCCATGGAATCATATGGCAGGTATGCCGATCCCGCTATGAATTCCAGGGCCTCGTCTTCCTCGGTGAGGACCTTGAGCTTCACAGCCGTGAGGTCTTCTCCGCTGTGTTGGTGTAAGAAGGTCGCCTGTACGCCTTTCACACAGGTCCTAATCTTCTTTCGTTGGGAGTTCGAGTGAAAAATGCTTCCACACCCCCCCCCCCCCAGGCCCTTTACCTCTCCGTTCACGAACCGCGGTTCTTGAATTAGAGCTATGGCTGTCTGTACCCTAGCTAGCGTCTTGCAGAGAACTGCTGAGGCGCTGTTACTGTGGTGCGGATTAATCTGGACGATTTCCACCGAATTATGAGCCATTTTTAGGCTCACCCGTCGTAGGGCTTGTCCTTTTCTTCATGTTGGTTCTTCTCGAGTAACTTGGCAGTTGCTCTTTGTGTCCCATAATGAGGTGTAAAATTGCAAGCCTCTAGGGCCCGCAGGGTTTGATCCCCCATCAGGGCAGCAAAGTGGGCGCCCGTAGCTCGCCTCATTTCGCTGCCTCTAATCAGAACCCAGTCACCCTTAAACTCTGGGTTCTGTCGTCCCATGAGCACGATTGCCTCATGGGCGGTGACGTCCTCGTCCCCAAGGTGAACTACCACCCGGTGTCGCTTCGGTAGCTCCTCCGGTGGCATCACCATGAGGACGAGGTCCCCAATTTTGTTTTCGGGGAACAGTCCTTTCAGCCAGTTCCCCGTTTCTTCATCGGTACAGCCAACAATGGCTGCTCCGTTCCTCTCCCACACACCTTCAAAAGTCGGTGCCTTAGTCCCCTCTGGTAGGGAGAGGATCTGGGACCTAAGCAGTCCCTTCAAGCCCTTGATTCCTTCAGGTGTGATTTTTCGATTAGGGTAGTTCCCTGGGACGAGAGCCCACCTGATCATTGTCATTGCAACCTGAGCGTAGGTGGCAAGATCAGTCTTGGGCCTTTTCTCCGGTCGCGTGTTGTATGAGCTTGGGGTGCCATCGGGTTTTAGCCGTTTCGTGGCTGCTCCCCTTGACATTCCCTCGCCCTTACCCTCACCCTTGCTTGTCCCAGAAGGAGTGCTTGAGGCTAGGTTTGCCCTTCTCTCCGTCTGGAACCGACGACTTGCCGCGTCCCTTAGTTTTTTCATCCTGGGTTCTCCACCAGGTCCAGTATTCTGGCCCTGGGGTTCTTCCGTCCCAGGTGATTTTTCTGTTTCTTTTTGTTTCATGCTGTCCTTATAAGTCCCACGAGTACCACGGTGACGCGGTATCACCCAGGCAGAGCCGTGTATGCCTGGGGCTTGGCTATTTACACTCGGAGGTCGCCTGGTATCCGAGGGAACCGTTTGCGATGCAACTCCCCCTGCACCATGCAGCGATCGGCTCGGTATCATACACCGTAGCTTGGGGGAACTGGTTCGCGATGGGGTTTTTCGGCTTCCCTTGTGGTTACCCACGTTTCGTTCGGCCTTATGCTCCCCATTAACCTGGATTTTAGCCAGCCCCGAGCAGAGTTCGAGGCATCTCTGTCCCGGCTTCCGCCGAGGTGGTTATTCCGCCCGGCCGTCGTCCTATCCACCAACCGGAGACGCGCTCTGTTGGTGGCTCCACCCCCGGGGGATTGCTACTTTAACACGATATATTCTACTTCTTTTTTACATGAAATTAACACCAAACACTTCAGGCCTTTTGACTAATTACTTAAGGGTTGGGGGTAAGGCCAGCCACTTATGACACAAGCACTTGAACAAAAAAGAAACAGGAGATAAGCTAGTTCAAATCAATTATTAATCCATAGATAAAGAAATAGAAAGGGGGTTTGTCATACGGCTAAATCGGTACATAAGTGCACAGAAATAATAATATTGAAGGCTTACCGTTGGGGGGAACCAGGATAATTAAATTTCGCGGGCTACAATCTGCTTGTTGGGATGGGACTGTAACTCAAAGGGTACTCACGGCCACTCAGCAATACTCTTGGCCCACAAATCACTTCCTGCTCTCTGCTCTCCCTCAAATCGCCCAAAAATGCTTTCCATGGCTTTTCTCGGCAAATCTTGACTCTTCACCGATGTTTCCAAATACTTCTAATAACAATATCTCTTTTGATTTTATTCACTTATCTGTGCACGTGAACTCCGGGGCAGCTGCATATCGAGGGATGTCTGCCACTCATCCTGGCGTCTTCTTGCCCGATTATCCTCGATAATCGGGGTTAATCGGGGACACTTGTCATTGAGTGTCCTCGTCTTAATTATTTATTCTTGGGGGCTCGTCGTAGGATCTCTTTCTCTTCCGTCACGTGGGCAGTGACGTCGTGATGGCGTGTTTTGGTCATCGCTCACCGCGCTGCGTGTGGTGACGAGAGGAACTGCAGGTGCTGGTGTTTCTACTTGTTGCCGGCGATGTCGTTGCTGGCCTTGAGTGATGGGAGTGAAGGGGGGAGGGAAGCGCGGGGAAAGGGGAAGGAACGTTTCGGGAGTGGGAGCCAACGGTGACAGGTTTCCTAACCTGTTTCCGTGTTTTTCTTAATATAAGTTATTCGAACTAGATCTAGGGGGGGGGTCTTCCCACAAAGGGCTGGGGTTAGTCAGGGAGTTTGATCAGGGGAGTTGTCGGCATTCGGGGCAGGAGCGTACGTCCGCACCCAGCGGCCGCAGAAGAAACAACGGCGCCCCGTTCAGAGGCACTCCCCCACCCAGTGATCACCGTTGCATCTGTGACAGTCGGTGAAGAGCAGAGGTGAATGCAATGGTGTGGGGGTTGTCTGGGGGTATCCAGGCCGGCGACGAACCTTACTGGTAGTCGGGCAAGGAGGGCGAGGAAGGGTAGGGGGTTTTGGGATGTAAAGGGACATTAGCGCGGTGATGGGGTAGAAGGGAGAGGGCGGCATAAGGGTGTCTCGGGCGTTGAGCTTGGGTGTCGAGACCAGATTGGGTTCATGGTGAGTGTGTTGAGGACGAAGCGGGGAATTGAGATGTTGGGAGAGGTTGGTGTGGGGCCGGTGATCGGGTCATCGTTGTCGGAGTCTGGTCGCGATGGGGAACCAGTCGAGGGGGTTGGTGAGGGTGGTAGGGGCACGTCTGCGGGGTCTACCTCTTCGGGGTCGATGCGGGAGATCAGTGGACTTGTCAGGGGCTGGGGAGGCGTCGAGTCACGGAGGGGTGCAGGGTTCGTCTTTGGAGGTGTGGGGGGTGGTGTTCTCTGCTTGGTGGATTGGCGGCTGTCCTCCCACTGGCGCCACCACCTCTCCTTGTTCGTCTCCGCCCGAGCCCTCTCCAGCATGGCCTGTTGCTGCTCCCAGAGTTCAGTAGTTTCGACCTGGGGGGGGGGTCTCTTCTCCCAGGGGAATCACGTACGGACCCCTTTTAACTCCTTGAATCACACTCCCTGAATTCGGCATCTGAAAGGGGTCGAAGGTGGTAGGGTCTCAGGTCAGTTACGTGTATCCTAGGGTGTTTCTTGCCTCGTGGGTCTTCCAAGTCCTACATAATTGGGGAAATAATATTAACGATTTGGTAAGGTTCCTCATATTTAGGTGCTAGTTTCGCAGCAAAGTGCTGGGCAGCCTGTGAAAGGGGTCGGTACCTTCTTAGTAAGAGGTCGCCTTCCCGGAATGCTTCGTCTCGTCGCCCCTTATCATATCGTTCAGCCTTTTTCGCGAATGCTTCGCCGATGTATTTCCGCGCGAGATCATAAAAATAGTTCATTTTCGCCAGTCGTACTTTCCAGTGTCCGGTCGGAGAGGGATCTGGGGGTCCGTTTGCGCCATTTTGTGACTTTATCAAGGGGCTTATCAAGGGGATCGGGGGATGCGACCCATATTTAGAAATGCGGGTGAAACGCCAAGGGAGGAATGAATCAACGTATTCAGGGGGAATGATAATTCGGGCAAATGTTGTTCCCAATCTCGAGGATTGTCGCCAGCATAAATTCCAAACATGGGCTTCAGAGATCGATTAATTTTTTCGACGAGGTCGGATTGGGGGTGATAATGAGGGGTGGTGATGTGAGTAATTCCTAATTGGGCTGGGGATTTTGCTAGATCTTTCCTAACAAATTCGGTGCCGTTGTCACTGAGGAGATACTGCGGTTCTCCCCAACGCAAGATTACGGTTTCGTACACGATCTTTCAAATGTTCTTTGCGTTGACCTTCCAAAGCGATCTGATTTCAACATATCGAGTGAATACGTCTTCTAGGACTAAAATGTAACGGTGTTGGCTCTTGCTGGGGGAAAGGGACCCATAATGTCGCCTGCAACGGTGGACCAGGGTTCGGAAGTCGTTTTTTCGGTTTTTCCCTCATTAATCCTACGGGGCCGGTTTGGATCGATTTATATCGCTGGCCCTGGGGACAGGATCTTACGAATTTCGCGACATCTCTATAAATTCCGGGCCAATAGTAATATAGGGATACGGGATCATAGGTTTTGTCAATCCCCACATGGGCAGAATAAGGGCTGTCATGTGCGTCTCGTATTGTTTCATGTCTCAGTTCCGGAGGTAGAAAGATTTTCCATCGGTTCAGGTCGGGGACAGTTCGATCGATTTGTGGGCAGGGGCTGAAGAAATATGACACGTAATTTTCCACCGGCCAGTCGGGGTACTTATGGGGGTTGTTGTATACGTCCCCCTTTTTCTTTTGGTACCACTTGTCAGGGGAGGAACTCATTAATGCGAGGGCGGTGAGGGCATTGGGGTAAACACGGGTGAAGGCATCGGGGACAGTGTGGAGGGAGCCCTTTCGCTGAACTATTGACATGTCGTGGTTTTGCAGTTCCAAAGCCCACCGGGCCACTTGACCGGTGGGGTTCTTAAAATTTAACAACCATTTTCAACTTGAGTGGTCTGTGATCACGGTAAATTTCCCCCCTTCAATGTAGGGGCGAAACTTACGAGTGGCCCATAACACTGGCAAACATTATCTTTCTGTGACAGTGTAGTTGCGTTCGGCGGAGGTCAAGACTCTATTGGCGAAATATATTGGTTTGGCCACTCCAGTCGACGAGTTTGGGTGGGCAGGATCGGATCCACACTCCGATTCCTGCGTCAACACCGCTCCTATCTCCATGACACTTGCGTCCGTCTGAAGGATGAAGGGTTTAGAAAAATCAGAGCGGGCTAAAACCAGGGTAATGGTGAGGGAGGTCTTCAATTTGTTGAAGGCAGTCTGGTGGTCGTCAGGCCATGTCCACGTTACGTTTTTTCTGATTAGTCCGAGCGAGCGGATTTTGTCGTCGGATAGGGAGCGCAAAAATCGGGAATACCACCCGACCATGCCAAGAAATCGTGGTAATTCCTTGACATTCCGAGGGGGAGGGTAATCCGTAATAGAAGTAATTTTCTGTGGGTCCGCCTCTAAGCCGTCCGGGGTCAGAAAGTGGAAACCCCAACTGGAAAACCGAAATATTTACAATTAAAAAAGTGCAAAATACCAATTTTGTGACATATAAACTGGCTGTTGGGAAAGATGATGCAATCGAAGGTGGCTTCTACCAGGAGGAGGTGGGTCACGTCACATATCCAGATGTGTTTCTCATAGAGAAGGTGCTCACGAGGAGGGGGAGGAAGGAATACGTAAAGTGGCTGGGATTTGATAATAGTCACCACAGTTAGATAGATTCTAATCAAATGTAATTTTATTATAAAAATCAAGAAAAACTTTATTTGGAAAAAATTGGTGTCTTTTATTCTGCGTAACCATGAGGTAGAGTGTCTGTTGAATCAAGCAAAATGATTCGCGTATCATCATCATAGCTCAGTGCTAACTTGTTCTGTTTCACCGTGTAAACTTGATGTTTTCGACTTTTAATCAAATACTGAGATTTCTCTGGAGTCTTCTGCTGAAATAGACAATTTTTATAGTCTTCAAAAGTAATTGTTGGCAGTGTCGCGCCTTTCACACCCTTAGACAGTTTTGTCTCTCTCCCACCGCCCAACACCATGAAAGTTGTGACGAGGCAGAATTTCGCGCCCCCCCCCTGCCCCCTAATTAATACATGTTATTTTTGATAGGTTAAGTTAGGTTTAAGTAATCTTTTTCGCCACCGTTGGGCAACCCATCCCCAGATACTTCTAACCCCCTCCCCGTTTTCCCTCCCCCTGGCACTCACGCATCAAGGAAGAGGATCCCACGTGACCCGGGAAGAAAGAGATACCCCTCGAGCGAGCCCCTGGATGAGAACAAGAAGGACACCCGATGACCCTGCCAAAAATCAGGGAAGAAGAGGTGAGGATGATTGGCAGACTTCACTCGTGCCACCGCTGCCCCCCGAGTCACTGCCCCAGAATTAAGAAGGATACTGTGGAAGACTAAATTTTGTGTTAAGAGACTATTTAATAGAGGAATATTGTGAGGAGAAATATTGTGATTGTGAGAAGAACTATTGTGAGAAGAACTATTGTGAGAAGAACTATTGTGAGAAGATAACTTTTACGGGAAGAACTATCGAGAGGAGAGTGGAGAAAAGGAGTGTGTAGCGGAATAGTTTTGAGAAGATACATCGAGGAGAAAAGAAGGAAGGAGGGAGGATAAACCCCGAGGAAGAGAATTTTGGAGACACCATTCCCCGTGAGTGCCCCATTTTTATTCTCTGCCCCAACGAATTTCCCTGCCCCGTGTTAATTTCCCCCAACGGTGAGCCTCCAGTAAATTTATTTTAGTTGTAGATTAAGCCCCCTATTAATTATTACCTTTTCAGTCGGCCCCCCCTCACTTCTCCCCCATTTTCCAGAGTTAGAGCCTCCCCTTCTTTTTATTATATTATTTCGCGTAGCCGCAAGTGAGTTGGCCTTAAACCTAACTTAAACTAGGAAAAATAAGCTGTATTAATTAGGGGGCAGGGGGGGGGGGCGCAAAATTCTGCCTCGTCACAAAGTATACAGCTTGGCACGCAGGCCCACAAAATCAGTCATAATCTAACCATTACATTCATCCTTCATTAACATACCAAGACTCAGGCATTGCTTCAAATTTCGGTAATGAATTATATAGTCTCTTCTATCATACAGTGTTGTCATGAGCTTGGTATTCTTGCGATTCAGTGGAATAAAAGGCTCAGGACACAGTGGCAAGTCCCCGTGCACATCATGGAGCTCTTTAGGATACTCCAAGTCCACCTCCAAGATAAATGCAGTCAGTGAATTATCACAAACATTGAGGACATTGAATCCATCGACATTTTCCCACTCGAATGCACCCAAGAGCAAGTACTGACTCATAGCTGCTCCATATAAATTGTTGACATCAAAGTACATGAGATAGGACTCCTCTTCGTTTGGATTATAATTCTCATCCATATATCGATTATTGGCATGAGCATAGCGATTTGTGCATTGAGCTACACCACCTCGGATCCCTTTTTCAATAATTAAGAACTTATCAGCCTCTGTAAATAGTTGATTTTTCAATCTAGAGCATTTCAGCATTGCATCAAAAGCCAACACGGGTGCTATGTAGTAATGCAGTGGGTCGAGTTTGTAGACTGAGAAACAACGTTTTCGGAAATTCTCAAAAATGTCGGCCAAGAGGAGACCATCAGTTTTTAAGTAGAGATCGGAATATTGACCAAGTGTTGTGATATTAAATTTCTTGAAAACTTCCTGCGCATGGGCATAATCTTCCTCTGGAATTTCTTGATTGTTCAGTGTGGAATAAAAAGCCGCCCTTGACGGTAATTTTCCATCATTCAATTTATCCCAATTATCCAAATATTCATATGGAAATACACCTTTCCGCATTAATAAATGGAATTACTGAGCTTTGCAGTGTGCTTGTGTAATTGTTTTGTCTTCATCAGTCAAGTAGGAGGCCAATTTTTCCAGGCTACTAGCCATAAATTTAAATGAATCAATAAATCTTAGGTTGACGTTTGTTTGTGGAATAGATTTCTTGAATGAAATGTACTTTTCTTTTGTTAGAGGCAGCAACTCTACAGATCCATTAAACACCTTCACCAAATCCAAAATTATTAACTGAGTATCATACCCCGAAAGATTGTGAAAAATCACTGGTATTTCATGTGAATTTTTGTCGTTTATATTGCATTCGGCACGCGCAGCTGCACGATATTTACCTGTGACGTGGCAATGATCTTCATGTTCAATATCTGTCAAAATGAATGGCCCCTCACATATAGAACACACTTCGGCCTCTGAGAATGCTTGGGACTGTGCGTGCGTGAGCTACTCTATTGGTACGATCGTTTTTAGCTTATCATTTTCCAACACTCCGATTTTCTTTAATTTACCCATGAACCATGCAATACAATCACTTCCACCTTGAATTTGAAAGCGGGATAAATTATTATCGAAGGAACACTGCATGTAAAAGGCAATACTGTACGGAACATGTTTTTGATGACATATATCATCATCACATGGCTGCAAAATACACTCGAGATCAGCGTAAGTCGTGAATGGTACAGGCACCTTCTATCTTTGATTTTCAAATTTAAAGCTTTTTTTCCCTTCTGATGGAAGGATCATTTTACACGTATTGATAGTTACCCAATCCTGTCTATAACGTTCATGATGTTGCTTTTCGCGGAAATGGCACAAACATCGATCACATAACCACATACGATGTGCAATATTGGAAATTTGAGCACTAACCAGTCTTGAGAGATCTCTTATCCATACAAAATGGTAAATAGGTTGAACATCATCAGCAACATGCTCATTCGAACAAAAAATAAGTAAGTGAATTGACGGTATGCGTGAGTTCTTCTTACTGAGGTAGAAAGGGACTATTTCCTTCTCACTCTTCACTCCACATTCGATTCCATAAGCATTAATTGACAGGTCATGCTTTTTCTCAAATTTCGGAATAGCACTCAAGGTCATAGGGAAGCGAATGTTTGCTTAATCAGTTAGCTTTTGACTATCTGGAAGAGTTGCGGTGGTACAATCGGAATATAATGAAGTAGCACAACGATGCGTCTATAGAGAGCGGCAGTAACTGACCACAAAAAACAAAATTCATCCGAATTTTTGACATTGACAACAGCTTTTTTACATTGAATATCATATGGCAACTCGACGTACGTTGACGAGCAAATTTATAATTTCACTCAATTCCTATCCCGAGTCGCATTCTTGAAAATCACCGATTTTGGTAAGCAATGGCTCACTCACATTGTCATCATACCATTTTGCCACATCTGTAGCTGGTAGAATGCTTTCATTCTTCGTATTGAAATATTTAACTTCACTAGTAATTCCTTCATGCTTTTTCAATGTAAATTGGCACGCAGAAATTGCATTTGCCTTGATATTGCCATTTTGTTCGAGAAGACTTCTCAAATGTGCAATTGACAGTTGTCTTGCATCATTGAGATAGGAAACTGGATGCTTATGTTGAAGATTGATGACAATGCCCGTGCGAATTCGACTGTGAAAAGCTGATGGTCCATCTCTCCAGCATCCACGATCTGTAAGCACTTCTTCTTCTCTGCTATGAGATGGCACCTGCACACGACCACGTCGATGTTGTCTATTTGTGAACCTCTCTTGATAACCCTGAATCCGAACGATTGTAGAGAGAATGTTATTTTTCTCACCAACCGATGGATGATTTCGTCTTTTCAAAACTCGAGTATAAAATTTAATATAGTAAGCACATCGATCAATCCATTGTTGAATGTCTTGAGATTGTGCATTCTGATAGGCATGTTGGAAAATTTCCATTATTCTGGAAGAGCGCACAATGCTGCTACGTTCCATCTCGAAATAAGACTAAGAACGCCCGCAAAATTCCGATCAATTTATATTATTACTTGTGAGATTTTCAATGAGTCATAAAGTTGCAGTTGGATCGGTTCATTACGATTTGTTCCTCAATTTCTCAGAAGTATGCGGACAATTTCGTTTCCGCGAAAAATTTGTCCATTGGATCGATTTGTTAACATTTCTTCATGAAGTTCTCCGAGGTATGGTGGCGGTTAAGTTTTTACGAAGAATTTTACCGTTGGCTGGAGGTTGCCTAAATTTCTTGCAATTGTTTTTTTCATTAAAATTATAAGTGATCATTGCATGCCCCCTCCACTTGTAACAAGCCTATAGGTAGCTCGAGTAAATCGGTTGATCCATCAGTCAGTCTCCAACTTATAAGTGTAGTCACACAATATTTGCTAAGGCAAAGTGAATCGCGGAGAGGAACAAACACTCAAAATGGAGAACCCTAGATCATGATGACATCAATAAAATCGCAACTCAAGGGAACAAGGTGATCTCAACTAAATTTGGTGCTAAAGTGGTTGTCGCTCTGAACGATGAGTGCATCGTGTATCTGCTACCACGATTGTCCAATGCCTTTCAACAGGATCCGTGAGATGGTGTTGGGATCTGATGGGGTAGGAGCATCCGAAGCATCATCATCATCACTGTCAGTAAAGCTTCCAATCTCTGACTACCCATTTGACGAGCTGATCGACTCAACTGCACTCCATTGCAAATCTCGCTTCATCCTCTCCGAAGTTTCCAACTTTCGAATAAATTGACGAATTGTGATCACTTGTAACGTGACATTTTCGCGGAGAATGGAAAATGCCCATTACCTTCGCCCTACTTCCCCTAAGCCTAATAAACCTGCTAAAATTTAACCTTATGGGCGCCAGGTAATTTTTAACCGGAATTACCAAACCGGAAAATTCTGTAATCCTAAACTTAACTAATCGCGATATTCGTTGGATCGAAAATCGTACCTCGAAATCCTAAAATCTTAACTCAAACTTACTCTCTAAAATGCAAAAAAGGGAATCCAAAAGGGAACGGAAAGGATAGCTAGGCTTTCGGGGAAAGGTGACGGTCCTCGGGTCGCTCAGTATGCCTGTTGCGGAGAGAGGGGTGGATTGTAGATGGGAACAAGGTTATCGGAAAAATCGGGAAAAATATAAGAGGGATTCGAGAAAAGAAAGTCACTCCAAAATTGTCCTTACGTGTTTCGCTGTTGCTCACAAAAAAAAAACTTAGTACAAGCAAAATAATTGACTATAGTAGATCTACGTAACTGATTTCATTTCCAAGTTTTATTATCATAATAATTCTCTCGAAACATCATTAATATATTAATTGGCTCGGAATATACATTCCCCCCCAAACAAAACCCCAGCTAAATTCTTAATTAACCCACAATACCCAGACTAACGCCGTTGAAATGTGGCCTCGAGGATCATCGATCGACCATAATCCGAGGAATATTTAATAAACTCAAGGAAAGCAAAAAAAAAGGCAAAAAAAACTATAAACTCCTTGGGCTCGAACCCACGACGCCTCAGAATTCAAGAGAGTGAGAGAGAGAGAGAGCGTTACGCCTCACCGCTCGGTTAACGGTGAGTGATAATCCACCATCGGAAATCCCCACTTCTTAAAAATTCAAAATCTCGAAATCCACCCGGTGGATTTCGGAAAACCTTGGGCCTTACGGCTCGGAACATTGTCCTGAACTTCCCCCTAAAATCATATTCGTAGAGATTGGTCATTAACCACGCTAGGGCAATTAATAGCCACGTGGAATATTAATGCATAGATCACACTTGTTGCACGTGCCACTCGATGGCTGTCTCGATGACGCCATGAGGGAAAACCACTGGCCCTTTGTTGGCCGTGGAACATTTTCACACACAAAGTCTATCCCCAAAATAACCCCTAAAATCCCAAAAATCCTCACTAACAACCCACCAACCGCCCTGGGGGAAAACACACGTCGAATCTGTTCGGAAAATCCTCCCACAATTCCTCAAATACACCACCCAGTTTCGGGGGAACAACCGACGCCATTTCCATGGCTCGGAAAAATTCATCACCGCCAATTAATTATTGGGGAGCCGCCAAAAAAGGAAAAATAAACCAAAATAACCCGTAAAAACTCACTGTAGATTTTCTTGCTGCTCTCTTCTTTTTTTTCAGGACCATCCTGGTGCAGCAATGTTCTCCTCGTGCTCGGGGTATCTCTCGGGAGGTCCTAGTCTGAGTCCTTGGCGCTCACTGTTCACTCGTGTGTGTCGTATTTCACGGTTAACGCGTAACTGATTTTCGGAGGTCAGTGTCGCGTTACGCTGACCCCCTAATCACGCCTACCAATCGATCCGGTGTCGATTGGTGGATCCCTCTACCCTATTAGAGGTCAAGCCCTTCGCGGGAGAATTAATTCAAATTTGAATTAATTCTCATTACCAGAAATTTTTCTTTCCGCGGTATTTTTTTCTCGGATGATTCTCCTGGATTCCTGGGGTTAGAAGACCTAAATCACTAACCTTAAACGTATTAAATTATTTCAATAACCCGTAATTTTATTCGATTAATTGGCAATCCGCCGAGGTAAGGGCTGGATTTACCCCGAGCGGCCTTCCACCCGTAACTAATCCTAAAGTTTTTGGCACTCCGTCGGGATGAAGGTTGATTCTACCCCTGACGGCCTTCCACCCGTAACAGCCCTTGACAATCCGTAGGGGTGTTTTTCGTGTCCCCATGCGGCCTTCCACCCGTACCATCTAACCCTCAAGAACCCTTTCATTTGGAGCGCCGGCTTTTTGGGCCGGACCTAAAATAACCTAGAGCTTGCCCGAACCTTAACCCTAAAATCCATAAACCACCCCGAAGGGGGAAAATAATCATAATTTTAACATACCCATAAATTCCTATTCTCGCACTCTCTCTCTCGTTATTAATTTTATCTGGGGATACTAACGGGCATCCCCGATGCTCGTTACACACTTCACAAGTTGAAATTGTATTGCTTCTTGGTTGACCAGCATCAACAGACATCATAAAGGCAGAGTACGTTAACACTCACGTTACAGAATCAAAAAGAGCTCTGCACTGGGACGCAGATTCCTTATAAGCTATAAAGATCTCATTTATCCAGCGAGAGATCCCCCGTCCAATCACATTTTTTTTCATCATGCAGGTGGAGAACTTGGAATCTATAAAAATGTCAGCACCAGTCCATCTTAATGAATATTGTATTAATATTAAGAATACGTGACTGGGCGGGCAAGATTCAATTGTATGAAAACGTGTTTACTGTGAAATTCAACGGAAAAAAATGCGTAAAATTTTCAACGGTTTCGGCTGTCTCAGTATCGAGAGGCCATGGAGTCAGATAGGTATTTTTTAACCTAACATTATAAAAACGTCAGCAAGTTGGTGTCCCCACTCTCTCCAAAAATCGGGAGATGTGCACACCATCCAGCCAAGCAATTCAGTGGTAGTTGATTGCTAGAGGATTACTTTTACAATATGGCAGTTGTTATTGAAATTGAAGGTTTCAAAAATTTTGGCAACGAATTTGCTGGGCAAGAATTTGCAATTTCCACGCTAGAATTTGATGGTGATGGAAAGTTCGTGACTGTAGAAGTTTTAGTGGATCAACCACATGAATGGGATGAATTGCTTCGCAAGTATAAAGAAGTGAATCAGTAGCTGTTACCTCACTACCATGGACTACATTGGGACACTCCTGGAGATATCAAATACGAGACATTGCGTGAATTCACATAGAATAATATTGTGAAAAATGTTTCACACATTTACGTCCAAGGTGCAGTGAAGAAGAACTGGCTACAGTAACTTTTCAAGAATGAAGTACCAATTGAGGATTTCAATGATTTTGGCAGCCCTGATATGGAAGCTCTGGAAGGTGAGGGTGTTTTGAAGTGTGTCTACCATCACAGTCTCTTTGATGGCAGTTCTACCCAGTACCATTGCCCCCTTGAACATGTGCAACTTCTGAAAAAATGGTTCACCAAGTGCAACGCAGGGTTTCTAGAGAACTCCTTGAAGAATTTTTGCGAAACTCAGCATTTGAATGCACTGACCACTCAGGAAATTGCATCCCTACCAAAGCATTTCATCAAAATCATTGCCAAGGCACTGTGGATGCGGCCTTGGACAAGTTGCTTGAGATGATGCGGAGGGATCCTAGTATCGCTAAGCTACGTTATTGCGACACGCATTGGTCTTCAATATCGGTCTCATCACTCAATCCAATCCCCCCGCCAATAGCTAAATGCCCTCTGTGTCTCTATAATCGTTGCTAATACAATCGTACAGTATATTATTATTGAATAAAAAACGCGTATGGATGTATTTGTGTATAATTTCATTGAGACCCATAGTTCGCCCCCTCCTCCGCCACCCCAATAAGATCAACATTTCAGCTCATATATAAACATCGTTGTGAAATCTCATCAGTTGACTCTCGAATACCTTCCATATGAGATGTCATTCTTCTTGAATAGTCAAGTTAAAGTTTAGGAAAAAATAAGATTTCTTCGAAATCTATCTCTCAAAATGTCTGATGATAATCAATTTGAGATGTGGCACGAGTATTATCTATCATTTGAGGCTGCTGCAGCGGCAGGCGACATGAGCACATCGTACCGGCGCCTTTTGGAAAATGTTCTCATCCCTCTGGAATGGTTCGTGCGACTACCAGTGCCTACACTGATTACCTATATAAGCCAAGCTATTCTACAATTTGACGGTCTCACTGCAGTCTATCTCTCGCTCGTTAGAGTTCGTGCAATCCTGGTGAAAAAAAAATCGGATGAGAATAGGGGGCTGAGAGATGACCAATGAAGAAGCACTAGTCCAGAGGAAGGGATACTACACACCTCTGCTCTCAACAAAAAAATTCTAGCTATCAGAAATCATTCAATCTTCACCTAAAACACAAAATGGCATTCATCGTTGATTTGCAAGGATTTCAAAGACAAGGAAAGGTTATTGTCAAAGAATTGAGAGCAGTGGCCGTGCAACAGTCACCAGACATTGAAAAATCTCCCCCCATCAACATCCTCTTTCAACCCCATGTACCTGGAGTGATCTGGAGATGCAGAATTCTGTAACCAACAGGTGGCTTACTCGCAATCATCATGGAATGTTATGGACTGCTGGTGATTGTGATTACATCAACATCGACAAAGTTTTTAGTAGTTTTCTACAGAATAGTCGGAAAATTTATGTGAAAGGTTTAGAGAAACACCACTATGTGGAACAACTGCTTGGTGATTCCTACCACGTTGTAAATTTGGAAGATTACAATTGTCCAAAGATCGACAATTGTTCCCTCAAAGAAACTAACCATCCGCACACATATCGACACACCAAGACAGCGCAAGAGTTAGTTTGCTGTGCCTTAGTGAATGTGCGCTACTTGAAACATTGGCTCCAGACCACTCATCAAATATGTAAAAATAATGAAAATGATTTTAATGAACTTCAAACATGTTTTTTTTAAATTCAATTCAATTGTTTTCTGATATTTTATTTTTTTGATGTCCCTCATGAAATGTCAAAATATATTTACACACATTCCAAAAATTTTCTCGTGTTCATTTTTGCAAGTTCCACATCATCGTTCAATTTAAAACTTATTATACTTCTTATGTTGTATCGTATCATCTTTTCGATACATGGAATAGGTATTTACTCTACTTCGAAACCATACATCCAAGAGGCCAAGTGTTTATACGATGCGTACGTGCTCACCGGTAAACACGCGCAACCACGTGAGTGGACATTAGTTCACGCTTCGATCTCAATGAGAGAGAGAGAGAGAGAAGTATCGAGTTTAAAATTATTCCTCAGACTCAATAAAAAATGAAAAAAATATTAATCGTTCTTATTATTAGTTTCCATTCATAATGATTTTAACGATAAAATGTGGAAATCATGAAGTACTAAGTGTTGTTGTTGTAATTATGATTATTGAGGTGGCATAAGAGAAAGAAAATTCACCGGCAATAGAACGTCTGAAAATGTTTGCAACTACGATTGTTAGCTATGAAATATTAGATATTAGACATCAGAAATGAGATATTAGATAGTAGACATCACATGCTAGATATTAGATACGAGATATATGGTGGGTATTCAACGTCATATATGACATGGTGGATATTCCCCCCCCCCCCCATTCTGGCCCAAAATGGAGCCTAGAACATTACCACCGTGGGCCGATGAAAGAAATTCCCCCATACATTACCGTAGATTCCTGCATTGCCCC
>NW_011887786.1:110324-141409 GCF_000806365.1 Fopius arisanus | reverse complement strand
CCCCCCCCCCCGTGGATCTGTATGTTCAGAACCGGCTTTGTTTAACTACTAATCTAATTCATTAACATTATCGATATGTTACGGCGGCTGAATGGGCGATTATTTTGCGCAGGGTGGATATATAGTTCTGCGGTAATTTCCAAAAATACTTGCTGAATTAGCGATTTTGGCATATCGTTGGTTCTCGCTGTATCTTATTAATTTCAATTCTTTTGGGTTTTGTTAAAGATTTCAATGCAATAGTGATTCACGCCCTCGAACGTATCTGCTGCAACGTAATTTGGGGAGGTTCACGAAGCCCTCCTTCCATTAGTCTGCCCTCTGGCACCATCAACCGCAACAGAAGAGTCAAAATCCGAAAATATTAGGCGCCTGTTCATTTAAACGGAATGACCACTTTATCCAAACTCCTTCTCCACTCTCAGCTTCAATCGCTTCAGTAGCTCAACACGCAGAGATTTTAAAAAAATCAGAAAATGAACGGGGATGCAACTGGGATTCTCAGCGAAATAAATAGAATATTTAAATTGTCGGGGAGAATAATATTTAATACGATCAGTCTCGATACAATAAAAAAAATTGAAATAAAATCCCTTTAACTCGATTAAGCGTTACTGCACATACAATGTTATTTCATAAAAGTCACTGTTGTCTAATAAGAATCACTCTCATATTTTCTGAAGTCTAATAATTAAAAAAAGAAGTTAGATAAATAAATAATTGTTACGTCAAGTTTTCCTTTAAATATTCGATAATTATTATCAAATAATTAGGGCAAAACTATGCGTATTATGTTCTCCTGTTTTAAGCATACCTTTCGGAAATAGCTTGGGATCGGAGTAAATGCGTGGAGGAACTGAATAGGAAAGAGAATACCTTTTTGTTTTACCAATTTTAATTAATTTTTACATGTGATAGTGATGAGAAAAACAATAATTTTTAATATAGAGAACAGTAATCTTTCCCGACAATTTTGAACAATATTTTTCCTTTTAGAATTTATTAATCAAAAAATTTCTATGGTTTGACCATCTTTAATTAAAATTTAATTGAATATTACATTTAAAATAAACCTTTGAATTTAAATAATTTTCTTTAAAGCGTTGCTCTAGCAGATCTCTAGGATTGGTTGGTCCTCAGTCCTTTCCTTCCTTTAGGAAAAAGGTTGAGTTAATTAATAAATCGCGAATTTAAAATAATTTCATTGACTAAAAGCTCAATTTTTTTTTCTTTTGTAATAATTTACCAAAAAAAAGTTTAATTCCATTTAATAATTTGAAAAATCGATTGATTGGATAATTCGCAATAGTTAAATAATTCAATTGATTAATTTTTCAAAATTAGATTGAGATAATTCACGCTTAAAAGAATTTAATTCAACTAAACGATTCGGAAGATCAATTGATGAATCACTCGGTCAAAGTTGCAAATTGAATTGAAATAGCCCACCCTGTTAAAAATTTTTCATGTAAGTTGATAATTAGGAAAAATTATTGATTGAACAAATCGTAAAAATTATTAAGTTAATCAATTAAGATTCTAGAATTTAATTTGAATTTTGATAATTTTTCAAGTCACGGAATTATTTAATAAAAATGCTTTTTTTTTAAATAATTTGAAAATTAGTGATTTTTCAAATCCTTAAAAATCGAAATAATTTGGATTTGGATAAATTTTAAATCACGCGTAAATTGTTAAGTTTGATTAAGAATTAAAATGACATTAATTTTGATAATTTTCAAATCTCATATCGAAGGTTGAATTAAATTGAATCTTGATAATTATTTAATCGGGAATAATTTGATAAATTTGGTTGAGAGTTGAACTGAAATTAATTTCGATCATTTTCAAATTTCATGTTGAAACTCGGAATAATTTGAATTTTCATAACTTTTGAATCGCGAATAAATCGATAAATTAGTTAGGAGTCGAAGTGAAATTAATTTCGATAATTTTCAAATTTCATGTTGAAAGTCGAAATAATTTAAATTTTGACAACTTTTAAATCGCCAATAAATTGATAAATTAATTAGGAGTCGAAGTGAAATTAATTTCGATAATTTTCAAATTTCATGATGAAAGTCGAAATAATTTGAATTTTAATAACCTTTTAAATCGCGAATAAATTGATAAATTTGTCGGAAGGAGTCGAAGTGAATTTAATCTCAATAATTTTCAAATTTCATGTTGAAAGTCGCAATAATTTGAATTTTAGTAACTTTTTAAATTACGAATAATTCGCTGAATTATTTAAATTTTGAAAGAATTTGAGTAATTTGATTAAGATAAATTTCAATTTTAATTCGAAAGAAAATTCACGCTATAAAAATTTTAATTCAATTGAACAATTCGAGATTGATTAATTGTAAAAATTAATGAATCAATCGATTCAATTCGAAAAATTACGTGGAATAATTTTTGTTATTAAAATTTTTCAATTCAAGTTAATAATTTGGAAGATCGATTGATTTGTGACGTTGGCCGGGGAATTAAAATATAATAAGTCCTGGCGAGGACACGATATTGAGGAATTCATAATATTCTGAAAAATTAGAGAAACTTACTATAACTTACGGGAGGACCTGAAATAATAAGAGGGAGGGGGGTTCTCAATAATTACTCGGGGGGATTTATAAGTTGACTCTGTATTCTGATCCCATTACAACATATTAACATAACAAATAATCTGGGCCTTTTGACTAATAACTTGTGACGAGGCAGAATTTTGCGCCCCCCCCCCCCCCTTGCCCCCTAATTAATACATGTTATTTTTGATAGATTAAGTTAGGTTTAAGTAATCTTTTTCGCCACCGTTGGGCAACCCATCCCCAGATACTCCTAACCCCCTCCCCGTTTTCCCTCCCCCTGGCACTCACGCATCAAGGAAGAGGATCCCACGTGACCCGGGAAGAAAGAGATACCCCTCGAGCGAGCCCCTGGATGAGAACAAGAAGGACACCTGATGACCCCGCCAAAAATCAGGGAAGAAGAGGTGAGGATGATTGGCAGACTTCACTCGTGCCACCGCTGCCCCACGAGTCACTGCCCCAGAATTAAGAAGGATACTGTGGAAGACTAAATTTTGTGTTAAGAGACTATTTAATAGAGGAATATTGTGAGAAGAAATATTGTGATTGTGAGAAGAACTATTGTGATTGTGAGAAGAACTATTGTGAGAAGAACTATTGTGAGAAGATAACTTTTACGGGAAGAACTATCGAGAGGAGAGTGGGGAAAAGGAGTGTGTAGCGGAATAGTTTTGAGAAGATACATCGAGGAGAAAAGAAGGAAGGAGGGAGGATAAACCCCGAGAAAAACGGAGAGAATTCTGAGGACACCATTCCCCGTGAGTGCCCCATTTTTTATTCCCTGCCCCAACGAATTTCCCTGCCCCGTGTCAATTGCGGCTACGCGAAATATTATACATATAATAAAAAGAAGGGATGACTCTAACTTTGGAAAAAAGGGGGCGTAGTGAGGGGGCCGACTGGAAAGGTAATAATTAATAGGGGGCTTAATTTACAACTAAAATGAATTTACTAGAGGCTCACCGTTGGGGGGAAATTATGTTCAGGGGCCGGGAAACTCGTTGGGGTAGGGAATAAAAAATGGGGCACTCACGGGGAATGGTACCTTCAAAATTCTCTCCGCTTTCCTCGGGGTCTCTCCTCATTCCTTCCTTCTCCCGGCTCTCCTCGGATCCTCTCCACGAGATTCAGCCGTACAATCTTCAAAATCTGTTCCTCCACACGAGATTGTTCCTCGCAATAATATCCTTTCCTCACAGTTCCACACAATATTTCTCTCTTTCTCAATAGTTCCTTTCACACACACAACCCTCCACAGTATCCTTCATTCTCTTTCTCCTTCATTGATAGTATCTTTAGTCCTTCAGACTCTTTCTTCTTCACACAGTATTTTTAGTCCTTCACACTCTTTCTTCTTTAACCGGGCAGTGACTCGTGGGGCGGCTGTGGCACGAGTGATAGCTGCCAATCATTTTCACTTCTTCTTTCCTGATTTTTGGGGGGTCTTCTTCTCATCTAGGGGCTCGCTCGAGGGATGTCTCTTTCTTCCGGGGTCACGTGGGGTCCTTTTTAATGATGCTGAAGCGTGAGTGCCAGGGCGAGGGAAAACGGGGACGGGGGTTAGGAGTATCTGGATGGGTTGCCCAACGGTGGCAAAAAAGATCACTTAAACCGAAATTAACCTATTAAAGTAACGTGTATTAATTAGGGAGCAGGGGGGGGGGGGCAAAATTCTGCTAATGTTAAATGAACATTCTCCTATTTGAAACTTCTACTTGTTTTACCTTTGTGAAACAAGTATTGGAGATTTAAATTAATTCCCATTTTTTTATAAAAAAATTTATTGAATTTCATTATTATTGTTAAATTCCATTGGAAATTTATCTTCCTGCGTTAATTATTACCCTTAGGGAGATAGTTCTCTCTCATCAGTTATTAATGAATTTTGCAGAACACCAATCAGCCACGTGTTTCCATCGCTGCGTCACTTCCGGTGTTATCTATGACGGCATTGTGGCTCCATTATCGGCCACATCCCAAAAATTAGTCAGATACCACAAATTTACAAAAGCCTGACGATATCTTTCGGCTTCCTGAAGATCCTCGATGATGTCGCTCAGAAGAAGCGCAGTGGCGCGTAATTTCAATTTTAAAAAAATATAAAAGAAAAAAAAATAACAGCAAGCAATGTTCTCCTCTCTTTCCATGAACCCTCGCCACTGAAGGTGACTTCGCATCTGGTCGAAGTCTCTGAAATCTCTGAAATCGCGAAACGGTCGAGAACCTGTAACTTGTGACGTGACATTTTCCCAAGCGACCGAAAATGCCCATCACCTTCGCCCTTCCTCCCTATGTCCTCTGCGCCGATGCAAATGCTTAACTAAATTGGGACCTAAAAGAGGTTGCGGGCGCCAGCTAATCTTCTGAATCGGAGAATCAGCAACTCGAAAACTTAAACCTAAATTAAAACCGCAAAACGTATCACTAACCCGTACTTAAACCTAACTCAGCAGAAGGGTTAAGGGAGAAGTAACGGATGCCTGCGCTGCTCAGTGTACGAGGTTGCGGAGAGAGGGGTGGATTCGGGGAAAAGCGCGAAAATGTTCAAAATAATTTTTAATAGAATTGATTTTTCCCAGAAAATTACTCGACGATCGATGGTTAAAAATAAATTTTAATATTACCGAGAAAATCCTCGGAGAGCCTAGAAGAGGCGGTAAGAGAGAGAGCGAGAGAGATGGAGAGTAGTGTGGGAGAGAGATTGCACGACACCCAACGTTCACGGCAGGTGTTATGAAAATTTTCCGACGGCCGTATTTTCACCACGCCTCGATTTCTCCACCGATCGGCATCGGATAACTTTCACCACCGAGGGGGATAACTCGCGTTAATCCTCCCCTAAAATTGGGGACTTCCACCATGTATGGGGACTGCGATATGCCCGTTTTAATAAAACAGGATTTTCTCAGCACCGTTGGGCGGGAATTCTCGCTCAACGTTGAGCGGAGCGGAGTGGGGGAAAAACACTCGAAGCCGCTACGGCATGGACACCCCTCAAGGCTAACCGAGTAAATTCCTCATGTTTCACGGGGGTTTTCGACGGTTTTCCTCGGGATTGTCACACCCTTTTTCGCGCGATATGACCCAAAACATCCACAGGGACGGCCCTGTGGGATGAATAAATCCCCCACACGCGATCAGCTGTGGTTTTGGAGTAAACCATGGCTGAAAAACACTCGCGAACACCTCAACGCAGGAAAACACTGTTCGATCCGTTGATCGAACAGGATCAACTTCCACACGCGAACCGAAATCATAATCCATCCTCCACTAACCGGTGTTACTGGAATAAATTAAAAAAAATTTCCTCACCTTCCCCCGAGGATTGCGTGCGGGATGGGATCCTCCCATTGTCTTCTGTCCGCTTTCCTTTTTTCCCTCTGGGGAACCTCCTGTAGCTCTTGTGTCCTGGCGATAACTGCCAAAAATATGGCGGAACTCGTGCCTCGCCGGGCCGTTAGTTCCGGCGGATAGAGCGCAATGGCGCTAATTGTCCTGACGCGCTAATTTCTCCCCATTCAAATTTGAATGGGGGAACCAATTTTTACCACTTTATCCAAACAACCCCAATTATCGCGGCTAGTTTTGCCCGGGTGTTTCGCCCAGAGATCGGTGGACTTACTAACCCTAAATAAACTTAACTAATACGGCAATTCAGGGAGGTATCGGTCGTAACACCCCCACCGACCTTCCAACACTAGCCCGTATACTAAAATTCCTCATGGATCCCTCTTTTAGGGGTGCTGGCACTCGCAGCCAGACTGTTTCTCCCCGGAAGATTTTGCTTGAATTGTAACGACATAATTGTAACTTTAATTGTAACGACATAATTTACAATGTGCATTATGTGGTATATCCTCTGCAACACACCTATTCATATTTTTTATTATCCTTTTTACTGAAGAATTATCAACACTCAGTCGAAAAACGACCTGTTCCATAATGGACCATTCCTTGATTAGAAGCAAATACGAAAATAAATAAATATTCGAAACCACCGAAGCAACCTCAGTGCACTAGCGAAAACTCGCATTAACAAGATATTGGTGAAAATACCAGTTCGGCGCCAAACGGCCCACGTGGCAATTATAGTTAGTTTTGGCGACTGAGAGGTGAGGCCTGTTAATAATGATGACAGCTTCTTCGTTACGGCGCGATTTGCTATTGGCATTGCCTACTAATAGAAGATTTTTTTTATATCTCCTCTCTAGTCAGCGAGTAGAAGAAATTTGGGTTATTATTTAATAAATTCACGCTAGGAAATGAACCCTGGGTTGTCGTGACCGTGAAGTCTGCATTCCGATAAGCGATTTCCCAAATAAACACCGTCAATGAGGTTTCTCATGCCTCTGTGAGATTGGGTTCAGTAGGCGGTTTCATTTTCCCGGGGGTGAAGATTAGTGTTAAGTGAAAAACATACGTCTCTCAGAGCGCCAGGCTATTTGTGGGAGCTCCAGAAGCGCGATGCAGGTCCTTTAGCACCTGAGAAAACCCCCACCAGAGTTATCTATATGATTATATTTATTTAAAAGTAACAGTGACTTACATTATGCGAGAACCGAATTATTTTCAACGTTTATGAGTGTATCAACATGTGTTGTTACGGAGTCAGATAGACCGCCACGTCTACGTCGGTGGATCTGGATAACGCACGGAGCCGTGAAGTTAGGGTATTTAACTCTTTAATTCGCATCTCTGCACTTGGGAACATACGCGAAGGTACAGAAAGGCAGGATAAAAAACACCGTCAGAAATTCATAAAAAAATTCCTACCTGGATTAAAACGAAAGTACTGGTCTGAATGAAATCCATGCCGTAAATATTAATATTTTATGAAAAAATTGAGAACCGAGCGACGGCACGAATCAGTCTCAAGTCTTGCTACACTTAAGTCTCACATGGAGCCGTGTCGAAACTTTCTTTATGAGGTGGGCGATGTCTCCTGATGGTCAAAAATAATTCTCTCCTCCTATTATGATAGTCACGGTTACTTTTGAATAAGTACTCACATAGATAACTATAATAATGTTTAACTTAGGTGCTGGCGAATCTATACCACGCTCCCCGGGTTCGCTCAAATATCCTGGCGATCTGCGAGACACATATTTTACACTTCACACTAACCTTTGCTTGCCGAGGAATTAGACCGAGTACTAAACCTAATCTCACACTTATAGGGACATCATAGACGATTATCCTATTCACGGTATTTATTTGCGGATTTGCTCATCGTAAACACGTATTTGGGCATAATTTTTGATAAAATCTGCTCAATTATTACCGAAATTTAAACTGTTATTTACTGTACTTTTTGGTGTTAAACACGATGTGCTGAAAAAAACTCACTACGATCTCACTAAGAATTCCGAACTGACAAGAACTCTGTGAAATTTCATTTCATATCTCAAATGAAATTATGGTCATATGGTACGGCCCGGGGGAAAGCGATGAGAGTCTCGAATACACTTCCATCAACGGATGAAAAATGGGGGGCATCAATGATTATTCAAGAAATCCTTATGATATTTTTCATTCGATCCCAGGTGTTTGCTTATATTCCATATGATTTTTGCATTTGTATTGTAGGTGCTGCCTGACTAATGATGGAGAGAGAAGCATTATATCCAATTTCGGCATGCTGTAATTTGAGTGTGCAACCACGCCGCAGGTAAATATGATACATTTAATGATATCTTATACTGGAAAAAATTGAAATTCGGGGAATTGAAAGCGCATAAGGTCGTCAAGAATAACGAGTTTTGCATCATTATCATTGGCAAAATCCGCTGAAGCTGGTAGCCCTTCACGAAATACTCCAAAGTTTTGTCCATAATCATTATAACTGGGCTGCCATTCTGTATAATAAAATATGATTTTTGAAAAATGTGCATCACACATTTGATCACTTTCACGTAGGAACCGCTTGACAAATACTGTTTTCCCACAACCGGTGGGACCGCACACAATAGCTGAAAATGGATGTTTCCAACGAGGATCCATGATTCCAACTGAGGAATAATGAACAAGGGTGGGTCAATAAATACTTTCAGATCTGTTATATAGAAACATTTTTATAAAAATTTTTCAACCGCTATTTACAAAGATTGTCCATATATACATAATTTCAATGACTAGACCATAGTTTTTCAATAAATAATATGACAATAAATAATTCTTGAATAAATAATATCACAATAAATAATATGACAATGAATAATTTTACTATAACTAATTCAGGCGACTTCTTTTTTGGGAACGATACCCGTAGGGTACCGATGAGCTACCGACCCGTTTTCGTTTGGTACCGGTGACTCTAACAATTTTCTCCTGGGATGGGTGACTACCTGGTGCTATGCTGTTCTGCGTATACCTTGTGTCGACAGTAAATTCATCTTCATTGTCGACCACAAGCCTATGCATGGCCTGGTAGTTGACTCTCTGGGATGTTTGAGAGTCAATCTTAATGCCTTTTATTTTACAGCAGTCAAACTCGGTGCCATCGGGTGTCACACCAATATAACTATAGAACTTTGGCCCAGCAGATAGGAATGAAATGAGGTGGCTCCTAACCCCATAGCAGGCCAGTTCATCAGTCATTTCACCCAGTGCATTTCCTGAAGGAGGGTTAGAGTCACCCTCTCTAGTTACAAAAATAACGGGGTCGGTGTCATAATATGAATCTCGTTCGCCTAACATTTCTAAATACTTATATAATTCTAACCTAGCTTGGGCAGTCACATAAGCAGCAACCACTACATTATCTCTTGTCGACACTTCATAACCCTCTTCATGAAATCGCCAGCTTAAATACATTTTATTCTGCGGTTCCCCGTCTTTATCATTCAGAAATACGCAGCCGGTCACTTCCTTCTGGGGGTTAAAGAGATGTGAGTGCAACTCTTCGTAAGGTTGGATAATTTCGACTTTATCCAAATTATTCCTTTGTGCAAACTTGCCCCAAAGTGAATTTAACATTAATTTTGCGACTGCCCGTTTCCCCGCATCATATTCTATTTGTTCTTGCTCGAGTACAATCCCTGTCTTATTTTTTATTTCGTCTATGTACAATTTTTTCGATTCAGGGGTATCGCATGATGAAGGCCATCCACTCGCGTGTGTTTTAAGTTGTACGAATTTACCAATGAATTTCGCAAAAAGGCCGCCTTCATCGGTAGTCTGGTCATATTGTGTTGTTCTATACATCCAGATTTCGTTGATGGTAATAATTTTATACCCGAGCGATACAGCCTTCTTTAATTCACACGATACCCATGAGCCCGTAAGAGCGCGATCAGTATCACTGTGTGTGCATTCACCATTATTCATCTCTTGACAGCATTTTTTGCACAATGAAAACATAAGTTTACTGTTTGCTTTCATTGGAAGAACAGGATGAAAAAGGTCTGCTGGGGGTAAAACTATACATTTAATGAGCCCTTCCACATTAGAAATATTATTATGAGGGCCACAGATTTTTGCAATTTCTCCTGCCCTGACAATGATATCAGGATGACCTATCGGAAAAATACCTGTTTTACAAATGAATGGATATAACGAGCAAACATCATAATAATTAATTTTTTCTGTGGGTTTACAGTCATAATGAGAAACTATATTCCCTGTTCTTCCACCAAAAAATGCTTCTCGAGGGTGTAATGGAATGCGCACGCGCACATCATCGCGCTTTACAAATGCACACAATTCAGGATTAGCGCGCTTCAAATCATTAAATTGACATTCGCAAATGACTTCAAGTGTGTAACCACGACGTCGGATTAATGAATCGATAGCGACGGTCCTGTCATAACGTCCTTGGAGGGTATCGAGATTGTGCAGTTTCTTCTGTCGTTGTATGGTGTAACATACAGGGAAACTGAAATACAAACTCTGCGCCATTTGCGTCTTTATAATATCCATCGACATCATACTTTGTTCCAGGTATTCTGAATTCACGAGTTTTACCAGCATGACTAATGTCTATATTTCTCGTATATTCCACCCACATGAGCCACTCAATCGCCGCTTTTGATTGGTTTCTACACAAATGATACCCTCCACGCGGAATTATGCCGATTGTATTTTCTTGCAAGAACATTTTCCTATAAGTACGCATAGAGAGCGAAGCCAACGTTGTGCATTCAGAAAATGGACAGATACCTGATATGGTTTTATTGAGATTTCTAAACGCGGTACACGCCTCTCGCAAAATAGTTACATCATCCCTACAATATTTAATAATTTCTTCCTTAAAATTAAATACTTTCCTGGCCCGAAGTTCTTCTTCATACAATTCCTCAAACTCTTCACGTTCTTTCTTTTTCATTGTTTGGGGTGACCAGTTTTCTTTGGCTGGTAAATCACCGACATAATTCCAATTCTCACGAAAATTAAAAAGATGAGGAAATTTGCCTTTCAAAAGATTAGGTATCCCAAACGTCTTGAGAAGAGCAGAGAGTGACATGTGGAAAAAATTTAGACTGTCAATGAATTTAATTTTCTCTCCAATCTTGAGCATTATAATTTAGGTGCCGGAAATGATCGGATGAACACGAGGCGTAAAGTTATATTGTAATATGTGTTGAAAAATGAATTGGGTGTCATATCCCTGCGAATTATGCGCTATGCATGTTAAATTTAAAACTCTTTTCGATGGGGAGAGTTGCTCAACATAATTGACGAATTGATTAATGATGTGCCTCGATTCTTCAGTGAAAATTTTTTCAATTTTATTACAATTTTGACACTCTGATGCCTGCGAGTCACAACACCGCTCGCACACTACTTGTGAAACACAAAGATTTGGAATATGTAATTTTTTCTTCATTACACAATTATTTTTGATAAGGTGCTCATCCTGTCGAGCCTCAAAGTCGTACTACAGGAAAAAATTACATTTTTCAGTTTTTCTAGGCTTTGTGATGACCCGAGCCATATAACACTGGTGTCCAAATGGTTGAAGTTTTTCACAGACGGAGCAGTGTGATTTATTACAGTCATGGGGCAAATTCAAGCCAATTCTTCAACCACAGCTACTACAATACCTCTCACGCTGGCAAAGTGAAGCTCCACTTTGAGAGCCTAGGGCAATATGATTATCGAAACAATTATCCCCGTAGAAATGGCGATTGCAGAGATTACAGTGCCTATAAAGTTTCGCACCGATGACTATTTTGGCGTTTATATGCCACTGTTGCGGACACTGGGTCACCAGGTAGGTCAAAATATAGGATAAAGGGTGAACCTTTCAGGTAACTTGACCGTGACTAGCAACGACAGGTAGTGTCCGGAGGAGGAAAGATCTTATAAATCTCACTCGATATGGGGGGCCTATTGCGTGGGACTAAGCACTGAACTGCACAATGGTAACTAAGTGAGGAATTAGCACACAAAGAGAAAGATACCCTTGAGTTCCCTTTAAATAGAATTTAAAGTTTAATACACTTCACTTGAAATACAGAATAGTAGAAAGTCCAAGATAAAAACCGGGGAATAGGGGCAGAAAAGGTGTAGGTAAGAATAGTGTATATGTTGTTGGTGTGTTTGTACTGACTTACGGTTGAAGAAAACTGCGGTGTAAGGATGAGTGGGTGATCCCTCGGTGGCTTTCCTCTACGTAGCGGATTCCGGAGAACTCCGAAAATGTGCTAGATGCTCTAGCACTGATGGAGCTGAAGATCCCCGAACACGCTTCCTGGATGGTGGTGAAGCTGATAGGGTGGTTCTGGAGGTGTTGCCGGTGACAGTGGGTCTGAGTTTAAGTAAAACTCGGTTGACCACTGGGTTCGGATGCTGGTTGGCGGTGCTCGGTAGAAATGGCCTGGGCTAGATGCCCGAGTTGATCTCAGTCAGATACTGAGAAAATCACCAAGTCGTTGCTGTCTTGTGTAGAAACCTCGGCTGATAGCTCGGGTTGAACTCGTTGTGTGGCTCAAAGATTTGCCAGATCGTTGTTGGGCTTGCAGAAAACCTCGGCTGAGAAGCTCGGGGTAAACTCAGTTAAATACTGAGAAAATTTCCAGGTCGTTGCTGGCTTGCAGAAAAACCTCGGCTGAGAAGCTCGGGTTGAACTCGTTGTGTTGCTCAAAGATTTGCCAGATCGTTGCTGGGCTTGCAGAAAACCTCGGCTGAGAAGCTCGGGTAAACTCAGTTAAATACTGAGAAAATCACCAGGACGTTGCTGGCTTGCAAAAAAACCTCGGCTGAGGAGGTCGGGGCAACCTCAGTCAATTAGTGAGAAAAATCACCAGGTCATTGCTGGCTTGCCAAAGGTGGGTTCCAACAGACGGATCTTGAAGGGTCAGCTTTATTAATGAGCAGGGCCCCTCGTTAATAACCAAGAGTCGAAATTTTACTTTGGACCCGTTGGTAGTGATTTCAAGCTGCGCACTCGATCTGGGGTTGCGAGAAGAGTCGAGTTGTACGCTCGGACTGTGCTCGAGTGGTGACGTCAGAGGGTGGTCCTGCAGAGTTGCTCTCCTGAAGACTGGGCCTGGAGGGTTGAACTGGGTGACGAGCAGGATACCACTTGAAGATCACGAGTCGAAGATTTAATTTCGACTGACTTTATTTGGCGAAAAACCGCCCTTTGTATACTGTTCGGGCGTGATTCCCCTACAGCAGTTGGCATTTTGAGATTTCGTCATCCAACGTTTTTTGAGGTATGGTGGGAGGAATCTTCATATGATTAACAATGTATTCAAAAGGGATGTTTCTGAGCAGTGTACCCTCACCCCGATGCTACCACCCATTTCCCCAGGTGCGGGAGAAGTTTTTGAGAGAAAAACGGGACGAGCGCGCATTGGCGCCTCTCTAATTAATGTTCTTCTGATGTCAAAAGTGGCATGTTTACGCATCTTTTTGATGTTCATGGCCCATAAATTCGACACCTCCTTTGACGATGGATAACTATTGTTCATTAGAAGCCTCGCGTGTCAAATGGAGTGGACCTTTTGAGGCTGGAGATGTCCCCTTGTTTGGACAACAAGAAATCGTCTGGTGAATTGTGCCAATTCCTGGAAGCCATCTCATAACTTTCGTTAGGTATGGGGTGCAGGTGACGTCATGGTCCCGGCCAACCTCCTGTAACCAATGGGAGGAGGCACTCGGAGCAGATGTACCCCTATTGGCCTGCCTTTTCCTTTGTCGATATCGGCAAACCCGTGGCTGAGGTGGTCCATCTCTGAATTGCCGACATTTTCAATACTTTGGGGCAGCTCTCATCTGCGGTTACCATTGGAGGGTTGTTTGAGTTATTGGCCCCCAAAATTCAATGGAGTGAAAAGGATCTCCTTAGCTGCGCCTTTCAGCAATTGTGTGGCTTCTTTTTAGATGATTCGTGGTTTACAGGTGTTGTCGCCTTGATGGTCACTCCTTAATGCCTTTCAGGTCATAATGACGGCCACTTGAATACCTGCTAGGTGGTCTCTTTTATTGTGGTCACTTCGCATAATCGGCATTTAGGCCGGTCATAGCAACATTCCTTGCTATTGTATGGAATTTTCCAAAGCCCCATTTTTTTGTGGTTACACCAAGTTTTCCGAATTTATAAAGAAAAATCTTAACCGTAGTGACTGCGGCGTCCGCAACATGTATACCCGAATTGAGCGCCACATGCATCATCGTGATCGACACGTTCTTTAATTATTTCTAAAATATCTTGAGGGAGCGAATTAATCCAATTGATATCTGCTACATCTTTTGGGCGTTTCGATATTTTAATGTGCAATCTAGATTCTGCACCTGGTACCGGGTCCCTGGGTGGGTCCAGTTGAATCTCCTGGGGTGCAATGCGGGTGCCACTCGGCTGTGGATCTCTTTCATGCTGCGCCTCGCTTTGACCTGCACAAAAAATACGAATCATGAGAAAAATAACAAATTAATACAATTTGCAAAAGAAAAGTTTACTTACCACCAGTTTCTACTGCAGCCGCGTTTGGACCCCTTTGCTGTCCCGATATTAGCGGATCTACATGTTATTCGGTATTATTAAATCAAGTTTCAAATTGCAAATATGCATAATCGTAATACTTACCGGAACGTACGGCTGGGACGTTCGAGTCTGCTGATCCATCTTGGATTGAGCCTCCCATTTTTTTTAGACACTGTTTGAACTGGCGTAGTGATGCTCATTACCACTATCAAGCTTATTATCGAATGAAATTTTTTTTTGAAACTAGCACCTATATATCCCTGCTGTGTTTACATTTCTAGCCAGGCCCCCGTATTGTCATAAACTTTGATCGTGTAGTAGGAATACCTATGCCGGAAGCAAATTTGTAATGGAGCAGGTTGCTTTTGGTTTCTTAAAAATTCATAGTTACAAGTGCATTGGCGGCATTGAATTCCTGTATTATTTGAATAACACATTGTTCTCCGATCACCATTTCGTTCATATAAAAAATATCATTATCATTCCAACCGGTGGGCGGGGGCTGGCATCCAACTAAATGCCATCTAAACAATAATGGGGGTAACTCTCGCAAGTCTTCTTCTTCCAGATCAAATACATGCTGCCTTTGCACATAAACTACCTGGCATAAATCAAACAGATGGATTTGCAACATGTTCATGTCACAGCCGGTGATAACTCCTCGGACTGCGCCAAAATCCGGAAAGTTCAAAACGCACATTGTGTCAATATTTCAATATATTTTATTTCAAATATATTTTCAATATTTGAAAGGAAAATAATAATTACTCACTACCATCCGACAGATATATTCTCCAAGGCTTGTAAATTTGACCTTTTCAATTTTATATTTGAAATTGAAAACTAAAATTTTGTGGCAATCCTAGCGCGTCGACCATTGTTATTCGACTGGCATGCCACTCGACGTGGCTGACGGGAACAGCGTCACCATTGGGACTTATTCGCACACAATGGTTAGCTAATTGGGTACCTATTAGGATGAGAGAATTGTCCCGACGCTTGTAGTAGACTGGCTCCGGACTACCTGAAGGTTGCCGCGCCCTATATTAAGAGCACCACCAGGCCACTGACAGGTTGCAATGGTACTTAATCGAATGGCGCAGTACGCAGCGATCAACCAGCAAGTTCTGTTTGCATCCCGACAGTCCCTGCCTTTCTTTCACGCAGCTCATGAGCTTCCTGCCATACTAACCGTATATCACATAGGATGCGCTCATTCAAGACGGTTGTGAAGAGGTAATAGAGTGTATTCAGACACGTGATCGAGTGACAATTCAGTAGATTAGTCAAGTCTCCCTTCTCCGGGAGCAGTACCGTCCTCCCCTCCATCAGCCACTCAGGGATAAATTCACTACCGCTGAGAAACGCCGTGAATATTCGAGCCGAGTGAACTGCGAAATCTCCGGGTCTATTGCGCACCATAAGCCTGATATTCTCGCCATATAGCGTAGTTGCTCCGGTCGGCTGTCAATGCAACATTGCATGAGGCTGTCCGTGAGTTCCTCCCTCCAGATACTCCTTTGTACAGCAGGGTTGTTACTATTGGATCCAGATCACAGACCCGTTCTAACTGATCCCCGGTCCTCATCCGAGACGGAACGGTTGCGGAGGGCCCTGCCGCTAGTCATTGACGTAACCGGGTGGGCAGCTGAGACCGGCTGGTCGGACCGAAATGACCTTTCTCTTTTTTTTTCATGAGGAGCGATTCCCTTGAGAGCAATAATTCTTAATAGAGAGCAATAACCTTTCCCGACAATTTTTAACGATATTTCCCTTTTTGGAAATTATTAATCAAACACAAAAATGTCTACGGTTTCACCATCTTTAAGAGAATTTTTAATTGGAATGTGAATTTCAAAAATTAAACTTTGAATTTAATTAATTTCTTCTAAAGCGTCGCTCTTAGCAGATCTTGGTGAAATTGTCCCTTGGGGGTCCTTGATTCTTTTTCCTCCCTTTCCTCAATTTGGCGTTCTTCTCGATGTTGTATAATTATTCCAATGTGTTGTCCTTTCGTGGCAATGTTGTCCCTTTTCCTTGTGAATAATTGGTTCCTCGTGTCTATTTTTCAGGTATGTCCTATTCTCCTTCGTATCGAATCTTGTAATCGTATTCTTCAGTGTCGTAATTTTGTCTTTTCACTACAACTCAATTGTCTTCGTTAAGAGCTGGAGGCGGACTGATTCTTGTCCCCTGGACCTCTGTTCTTCTCACCAATTATTAATTGGTGTATGCTAATTCATACACGAATTGATAATTGTGTGAGAGTGGGGGAACATGGTGCACAGCTGAGTGTCCATGCTAATTCTGTTTGGAGGGGGAAGGTGATGGATAGGGAGTTGACGCGTGGGTGATATAGACTTTTTGTTTAGATCATCTAAATTTGGAGGAGAAATTTTTGAACATTTTCAACAGTCTCTTGCATTCTGTACTTACACAATTCTTACCCCACACATATTACAATGTAATTGTAATATTTGCTTGCTTATTTCGTGAAAGAGAGCAGAGCTTCCATTAGCATGTGTACTACAACGAGTCTCATAATTATTATAATAAGTGTCCATGTGTCGGTTGATAGCATGTAAATATGATATTTGAAATATTAGAATTGATGAACTCAGAATTAGCTTCCGTATGGTCGTACTGATTCACTTATTCACTGGTGATGGAGTCGTATTTTCTTTTTCCACTCATCTGTAGATGAGGAATCTGTAGAAGATTTGGTAGGAGTTTAATTTATGAATTTATTTCAGAATGATGACAGTTTTTTGTTGTTCAATCATATCTCGGAAATTGACCCAAGTGAATTTGCATTCTTCACAGTTCAGAGCTTTTGTGTTGACGAGTATTGCTTCGTCGCAATTCAAGCACTCGAGACTAGAAGCCGACTTATGATGTAACTCATGCCACTTGTAATGTTCAGAGTACATTACTCGACTATTCACAGGTAGCCTACTGCCCCAACATTTATTACATATGAAACATTTCAGGCGAGGATGGTAATATATCATTAATTGTTCTGATCGCATTTTTAGACAGGATGCATTGATGATACTCCTATAGAATTTTGTATTTCTACCGGGTATTCGGGTATAGGGGATTACCAATGCGATATCCTTTTTCTCATCCTCTTGCATTTGTTGTAAAACCTCGTTACATATTGTCATTTTAAGTTGAATTTTGAAGATTGGAGACCAATGAAGATTATCTAAAAGGTAGTTTTTGATTTCATTTTTGATTCTCGGGAGGGTTGGGTAACAATGAGATCCATCAGTTTGGACGGAGGTCTTATTTGTGGAAATGTCTGAACTGGGTGGATCAGATTGTTGTTGGTAACTCGTAGATTGCCTTTCAAATGTTTCCATTCCAAAATTGGTTTTATGAATGGGTGGTTCTCGTTGCGGAGCTGTAGGTTGGTTAATAACAGGACTATGGTGGGTTGATAGTGATTCTATATGTTTTGTTACTGTGGCCTTTGATGATTCCGGTTGAATCTGTATGATTTATTTCAGATTTGCTTCCCGATCAGGTTCATCTTGTCTAGTTTTTCGTCTGGGGAGCCATAACAAAAGTGCAGTCAGGGAATCCCATATTGCTCCGATTAAGATGAAAGAGCAACCATAAGCTCCATGAAGGGCATATCCATGGATTAACATATCAATTGTTAATTTGATGAATATGATTACCATTATGACTCCGATTATTCCCGCGCTGGCTGTACCGAAAGTCACGAATTTTCCCCAAGTTTGTTCCCATGTTGATTTAATGACTTTCTTTATGGATTTTTGAGCTATTTATTTGTATAAAGATTCGCCTTGATCAATGATGTGCTCGCCATTACTTCCTCGCACAAATTTGTTTATGACGCTTTTTTCATTCATTTTGAATAAAACGTGTTCATGTAGATCCTTTAATTTTTGTTGTGAATAAATTCCGCTTGTAGCTAGTGATATTGGAGAGGTATAATTTCAAGTTATATTGGTTTTTGGGTCAATTTGGTGAGGTGGTAGAGCTTCCATCAATGTTGGGTTTACCTTGTACCAACTATTTTGCAAATAAAAATATCGTGAAACCAATGATTTACATGGAATTTGAACTCCTTTGTTAATGAGGATATGAGTTTTAGGTGTCAAGAAGAAGCTTTCATTATTTCTTGAAACTGCGAGGTGATGGAAGCAATTCTCCTTATCTTCGATGATTACTTCGGTAGGGATGCATTTTATGATGTGGACGACTTCGCCGGCAACTACCGACATGAATCCGGGTCCTTTCATTAGTTTATATGCGAATTCATCGGGAGCGAGAGTAGTTTCACGTTCAACTTCGCATTTTTCTGTAAGAATGTTTCGATATAAACTTTTCATGTGTTTTCTTATGTGTTTTTCAAGATATACAAATTTGGAATTTATGTATGTTATAGTATCAAGATTAATAGTTGATAATTCCCAACTTATAATTAATTTATCATGGCTAGTTTCGAAAATGAGGAGTTCAAGATGTTCAGTCCTGATGATTTTATATCCACAAGTATCATCGTATCTTGTTACTTTAAGAGCAAAGGTGTATAATCATTTGTTTCTAATGCATAAATGGTTTGAATGCGGCCATTTTCCTCGCCTTCAGTTTTATTGACTTGGCCATTAAATAAAACACCATATTTATAAGAGTTACAATCATTGGATGAAATATAATTCCAGAAGGTATTTCGCCCATCATAATCAATAGATGCCAAATCCGTCAGTATACACGTCTTTTTTGATTTTAGGAAAAATTCATCCGTTTTTAAATTAACTTGGGCGTTATATTTTTGTAATGTGATTTGAATATATCCAGTAACGATCACATTTTGCCAAGTACCGAATGGGTCAGAATATTTGGCGGAATGACATTTTCCATTTACATCGACTGATCCAGCAAAAACTATTGGTCTAATAGTGGTTCCATTTATAATTAATCCTATTAACAAGGTGTCACCGATTATATATTCTCTTTTCTTATGCAAGTCTAAACATGTTTCCCTGGAAATTTCACGGATGTAATACATTTTTCCTCCTTCCACTATTGAGGCATGTGAATTCATATCACAAGGTGTTATGAGGCGATTGATTTTAATTTTCCACTGAATAATCTTCGTTTCATGATAATCTATTAATTGAATCAATTGAATGAAATTTTGGGTCACTTGTATGTTTTCCTCTGGGATTTCACAACTTCCGACGTTAGGAAGGGATATTGTCATGATGCACGTGGTTGATGTTCCATAATCGTATCCGATCATTGCATGGGATCTTCCGATACCCCAAAGAATGATCATAATTATGATCTTCATTTCTGAAATTTTTCAAAGATTTAATAGTTTGGTTAGCAGGTTTAATCTTCCTTTTCCATAAGTGTTTGATTACGATGAGTGCGTGCTTTTGTTGATGATTCATTTACTAGGATTGATGAATGAAAATCTCAAGCTGTTAATGTGAACAATTCGTGTTTTTGTGTTATTTAATTGAATTTTCAGCTCTCCTTTATGATATAATTCCAATATTTTGTGAGGTCCGGTATATTAATCCTTGGCTTTGGTTATTTTTCCTCCTTTTAATAGAAATACAAAAACCCCGATTTTTAATTTCCGTGGGTTAATGTGCTTGTCATAATGGTTTTTGGATTTTAGTTTTGCTGCAACTAGGTTCGTTATCATATGCTAATTTCCGGATGCCGTGAAGTCGTGCAACTAAATCAACTAGGTAATTGTGATAGGCAGGAAGTTGGTCACATTCATGGAGAGGTTCACTTGAAGGCAATCTACCGAGTTTTCCATACACTATTTCATAAGGTGTGTGTTTGGTTCCTTCGTGTACACTGGTGTTATATGAGAAGGTAGCCAATTCTAACCACTTATCCCACTCATCATCGGATATGGTGTATTGTTTTAGAAATTCACCCAAAATGTGGTGAGATCATTCCAGAGAACCATTGGATTGGAGATGATAAGCGGATGTAGTATACTTTTTAATTTTTAATCGCTTAGCGATACGTTGCATCATGCCACTTGTAAAATTGGTTCTTTGATCGGTTAATATGGCTTTTGGAGCGCCAACAGAACAAATGAATTTTTTTATAAACGCATCCGCGACTGTGGTTGCTAACGCGTCTGGAAGAGCCACCGCAATTAGAAATTTGGAGAAGAGGTCCTGTATGATCAACATCCACACATTTGCGCTTTTGGTTAATTGTTTTGCACCGATTAAATTCATTGCGATCTTATCAAACACTGTACCCGGTGTATCAGTAATATTCATGGGTTGTTTAGTTTTTACTTTTTGTAACTTTTTTAACTCACAATCTAAACATTGGTGGATACGGCGCTGTACATCTCGTTTCAAATCTTCCCAAATAATGTTTTGTTTAATTCGCTGATAGGTTTTGGACACCCCTTTATGTCCACCGAGAGGAGCGTTATGCATTTCTTCAAAAATGAGATCTCTTCTTTCCTCAGGAATGAATCTAACGAGTCCCATTCAAATGAGAATTTTAATTGATGATTCACCTGTATGATGCTAATAGTTTGGGGTTATGGATTTTCGGCCATACCCTTAAAGTATTTTCATGAAGTTTCGATTGCGTGAGTCGCGCGAACAAGTGATTTTTCTGTATGTATTGCTAAAGGTAACGCGAAATGGTAATGGCGGTTGAATTTTTGCTTTTGTACAACACCGTTGAATAGGTTCTTGTACTCCGGTAATTTTCTTATCTCTTTCAATTTCTTACTACCGTTATCACATGGTTTATTGTTGGTAGTTATAAAATAAGCTAAATGATCTTTCCTTAAATAAAAGAGGTCTTTGATTTGTTTTATATTAGAATATGTTTTTAGCGTTTCATTTAATAATTCGGAAGAAGTGATAACTTCAGTAACTTTTGAAAGATTGGATGGTGTTTCGCAAACCAATAATTCAGGAATCAATTCTATTTTCTCATTATCAGCTTCGATGTCGTCGATTTCATTGATTGTGGGTAATGTAATCAAACGATTTCGTCTTGATCGCAATATCCTATCTGATGAAGGAATATTTTCTTCTTTTTCTACATCAAATTTTCCCTTTTGCGATGGATCTGATGCAGTTTCAACTATTTCAACTATATTATCATGTCCTTTTCCCAAGGATTTTGTTAATATGATGTCTCTTTTTCCTTTTCGTTTATTAACTGTGGACTTAGGATGCCCGATAGGATATTTCCTAGGTCTTCCACATCCTCGTTTTGACCTTTCCTTAACGATTTTGGATGTGAAATGTCCCTTGGGATATTTCCTGGGTTTTCCGTGTCCGCGTTTAGATGGGATTTCATTATTACCTATTACTTCATCATCTGATATAAACGACTTCTGACGATCGTCAACTGACTTGATTAATTCCGTTGATTCCTCGAGATTCTGACAATTTTTACCTGCATTATTTAATTCAATTAACTAATGTGGTTGAATTAATTTGGTATGATTTTGGCGCATTTTATATTCATTATCTATTTTATTTGACCCCTCTGGTTTTTCGTTTACTCTGATGTACTTCATTTCCGTTATTTGACTCATTCAACTTATTTAACTCATTTTTCTCATTTAATTCGTCATTTTCTTCAAACTCATTTTTCGTGTTGGACTCATCATTTTCCTTAAACTCATTTTTCTCATTTAATTAATTATTTTCTTTAAACTCATTTTTCTCATTATTTTCTCTAAACTCGTTATTTTCCATAAAATCATTTTTCTTATTTACCTTATTTTTCTCATTTAGCTCGTTTAACTTATTTGACTCATTTCATTTTCCGTGGTTATGACGGTTTTAATTTTCTTCATTACTTGCCTTGTTTCTTTTATCTGTTTCGCTTGATTTTTTAAATTTATTTGTCCTATTCAATTGACTTATTGGTTCATTATCATCATCATTCTCATTGCCTTTCGTAAACATTATCATTTTTGATACACGCGGTGTGCTTATCCCCGGTTGATAGCCTAGACCGATCTTCCTTTGGCCTTTCTTCCCATAAATTTCTCAATCCTTCATGAGTTTTTTGTGCTCTCAATTTCCTCTCTTGTTTGGAGGTATCATTACCGGATCGCGTTACTATGTGTACCAATTCGATTTGCTTGACAGGGTTTCGTGACAACGCATCCGCATTTGAATTAATTTTGTCTGGTTTATAAATTACGTCGAAATAATATTCTCCTAGGGCAAGTCGCCATTTCATTACTCGATTATTGACTCCATTAGCTGTTTTGAACCAAACCAAGGGTTTGCAATCTGTTACTAAAATGGAGTTTTTTCCGTAAATATATGTTCGGAATACTTAGATGCTGTGCATGATAGCTAAAGCTTCCTTTTCATCCGTTTCATACTTAATTTCTGGTCCTCTAAGAACGGGTAGGTCGTTTCCGATTTTTCCTTGAGAAAGGGCTCCCCAACTGCTTCCTTAGAGGCATCCATTGTGATAACAAAGACTTGATCGAATTTTGGGTATTGTAAAATTGGTGACGTTATTAGTTTATTTTTCAATTCTTGGAAAGCTTTTTCTGTTTGAGAATCCCATTCAAACTTGGTGTCCTTTTGCAATAGTCTCGAAAGAGGTTTTGCTATTCCGCCGAAACCTTCTGTGAATTTACGATAATACCCCGATCATCCCAGAAATTCCCTTATTTTCGTGTGACTTGTTGATGTAGGGAATTTTTCAACAGCTTCTATCTTTTTCGGATTTGGCCGGAGTCGATATTTCCCAGTTATGTGTCCTAAATACGCAACTTCTCGTTTCAAAAATTCACACTTATCGGGTTGTAATTTGAGACTAGCTTCCCTTAATCGTTGAACCAACAATTCATATTTTCGCGTGTGATCTGTTAGATTGTCAGCGTAAATAGATAAAGAGCTCAATTCCTTGCAACCCAGTTAAAACCGTATCCATAATTCGTTGGAAGGTAGCCGGCGCATTTTTCAATCTCCTTGGCATTCGCTCCAATTCGGAATGTCCAAATGGTGTCGTAAAAGCAGTTTTGTGTCTGACTCTTGGATCCATTTTAATTTGATAAAATCCCTGAACCAAGGCAAACACAGAAAAATAATTCGCTCCTCCCAATTGATTCAATATCTCTTCAATATTCGGTAAGGGATAGGCATCAGCGATCGTAAATTCATTTAATGCGCGAAAATCAATTACTAAGCACCATCTTTTATTGCCTTGAAAATCAGGTTTCTTTGGGACAGTCCATACTGGACTACAGTAGTGTGATTACAATAGTGTGTAAGCCCCTGCGGTTTGTCTGGTAATTGGTAAACGTCTGATGATTTTAATAATAAGTCTTTGATGTAGGATGTTTCTTCATCGTTTAGATGTTCTAGCCTCAATAATTCTTTCAATTTCTCAAATCTTTCGTGTTTATTAGTTATAAGTGTTTGCTCTAAATTTTCCGGAATGTGGAGTGTGAGTTCTCTCCCGTCTTCATGTAATTCTTCTGGGTCCCTTGTTTCTGTCTTGATTTTGAAAATAGTTTCACGTGTTCATTTGAAATCAGCTTCGTATGTGGATTGAAGATTGTCAGTGGTTGTTTCGAATTATCTTGTGAGGTCAGGATCTTCCATTATTCATCAGTGGTACTGAAAACCCTAAGATAAGCGATTCTCCCGTGATTAGTTACTAGACAATTTCCCGCGAAAATATTTCAGGCGATCTTAAGTCGCGGAATCCAACCTGCCTTAACTGCGGGGTTTTTCATTTTACAATGCATGACAGAACAATAACGTGCAGGTATTAACGCAATATCATTAGATGTGTCGCCAGTGCACGTGAATGAGTACGGGTTCTCGTCAATAATTATTATTCGTTTGTCATATTCAAAAATATCGCGATTTTCCCAAAAGAATTGATTTCCCAGAATTCCCGATGCTTCTATAGGAAAATCATCGGAAACAATTAAAAATTTTATTGCTTTTCCGAAAAGTAGGAAATGTGTTTCTCCCTTGGTTGAGACTGGATAATCGTTTATTCCTATTATGCGTTGCGATGCGTTAGGGGGTAAAAAATTTTCTTTAATTAGATTTGGATTGCAACATGTATTCAGTAGAACCGTTATCATTGCTTTGGGAGTTTTTGCGCTTAATCCCAAGCGTAATGTAGGATTTGTGCTATTCTGATTTAAACGAACAACTTCTGTTCGATTGCGTCGGTTTCTGTCGTTAATTGCACCGGACGCGTTGAATTCTGCGGTTCCCCCTGCGCGCCCGAATAAGAGGGTACCATCACGTTTCCCGCAGCAACCTGATTCTCATCGCTTTGGCGTTGATCACAGATTGTTTCATTATGTCCTGGTTTTTGACAATATTTGCAAACTTGAGGAACATACAAACAATGTTTTGCAATGTGTCCTGGCATTGAGCAATTGTAACATACAACAGGATTGGTGTCGTTTGGCGGTAATTGTTTTGGAACTGATTGTTCCGTACTGATGATTCCTGGTTTGGAGCTATTTTTTGCGACGTCACCTTAGCCATCGCAAATTTGGCAAATCATTGGAAGTTGGAATTGTGATTGATTGATATTTGGATTTCGGAAATTATTTTGATTCCCTGCATTATTTTGATTGAAATTTTGATTGGGTCTTCCAATAATTATCCAACATTTCAAGGCATGATGTCCAGCTTTACCACAAACCTGACAGATAATGCGTTGATTTAATGTAAATATAGCATTTGAATTGTTGATTGGTACCGAATATGAAAATCTTCCTTTTCTAGTGAGGAGAACCTGATTTGTGGGGACTGATTTCGAGTTGGTTGTATATCGTTGCCGACACTGAGATGCTTCATGATTTGCAATTGCGCAAATTTGACATGTAATTTTCGATTTATTGATTCGATCATTTGAAATTACTTGATTTGTTTCGTGAAATAATACGGAATTTGATATTTTGTCCTTTTGTTTGTTACGTAGTTCTAAGTCTTTTTCTAATTTAGCTTCCGCTTTTTGTGCTTCATTAACAGCATCTTCAAATTCAGTTGGGAGATTCTTCATTTCATGTCGGATTATTCGAAGTAATCCATCACTAAAAGTTCCAAGCATTTTTCTCGCGATTATTTCTTCATAATACGGAATAATGTTAGCTCTTTCAGTTTTACAAGCCTCGATACACAACCGACCCAGAGATCTTACGCGTCTAGCAAAAGCGATGACCTTTTCATCCTCATCTTGATAAAGGTTGGCAACGTCTCCTTCTAATTGATCAACAGTTTTCGCGGGGATATAGACTCGTTGTAATTGGTCATAGAATGCTTGACACGTGGTAAATCGTAGCCCGGCTATCGATTCTCGCGCATCGTTTTTGAGTTTTATTCGCAACTCCGTAATCAATTTTTCTTCCAGTGCGGGCGCAACAAAATCGCGTGCTTCCTCGCATTGGTCGATAAATTGCAAAATAGTCATATTTTTCCCATCATAATCAGATACGAATTGCAGTGCCTCTTTTACTGGACCATCAGCATTATTTAAAGCCACAGTGGCGGATGTGGATTGATTTGGGGTATTCATTGTGTTAGGGTTATTTCGGGGTGGACCACCTGATGAGGTGTCCTTTGTTGGTCTAAAATCGGGAGCATTCTTGAATAGTTTTATTCCAATCTCCAAGCGTGGGATGGGAGGAATCTGTTCACTTATTTGAATAGTGTCAGAGGTGATTTTTAATTCTTGAATATTCAATATTTCTTCACGAGAATTGTTCTTGAGACATGAATTTTCAACTTGTGAACCAATTTTAAGGTGTGGGTTGAATTTTCTTGGTTTAATAAGGAGCGAATTTGATTTTACGATTGCTTCAAACAATTCGTCATTAATATTCAATTCCTCCTGTTGTGGATTTTTTTCGTTGTCACTATCGGTTGAGGAAATACTCTTTTCCTTCGGATAGGAGAATATTGGTGAGAGACCCGGGAGTATGGGATTCACCGGAGCACAAAGATTCCCCGAAATAAGTGGCGGGAAAGAGGCGTTAGAAAAAGACGGTCGTTCGAAATTTGTGAATGAGTCTAATGAGAGTAATAAACTTGGTGGATTAATATGTACTGAATCGCTGTGTTCAATTGGGTACGTGATTTCCGATTCTGAATTGAGTGAATCTCGTCTTAAAGATGGTCAAACCTCAGGAAAATACGGATTTAGGCGTAATTCTTCCGTTTGAATTTCAATGTCTTTAAGTTTTTTCTTGTCTGTATTGATTTTATAGTGGGCTCATTTAACGTAATTTCAGGATGTTCTTGAAGATATTTCCTACTCAACGGCCAATTTTCTTGGTCAGTCATTTGTTATTTCAATGAGAATTCTACTCAAGTCTCCTTATTGACATGGATTCTTAATTTTTCAAAAATTTCTTATTCGAATTTCTCCTAAAGCATTTTTCAATCCCGGTCGAGCCCCCACTTTTTTTACGTCCCGTTTTCCTCTAGATATTTGATAATTATTATCAAATGAATAGTGCAAAACTATGTGTATTATGTTCTCTTGTTTGAAGCCTACCTTTCGGAAATAGCTGGGGATCGGAGTAAATGCCTGGAGGAACTGAATCAGAAATGATAATACCTTTTTGTTTTCAGAATTTTAACTAATTTTCACATATGATACTGATGGAAAATCAAGGAAGATGATCCTATCAAATTTGAAATTTTAAGTTTATAGACAAGGATGATTATTTTTTTTTTTATTTAATTTTTTTTTTCCTTTGATGAGGAGCGATTTCCTTGAGAACAATTATTCTTAATAGAGAACAATAACCTTTCCCCACAATTTTATACGATATTTCCTTTTTGGGAAATTATTAATCAAAAAAACAAAATTTCTATGGTTTCACCATCTTTAAGAGAATTTTCAATTAGAATGTTAATTTCAAAAATGAAACCTTGAATTTAATTAACTTTTTGTAAAGCGTCACTCTTAACGGATCTTGGGAAAATTTTTCCTAGGGGGTCCTTGATTCTTTTTCCTCCCTTTCTCCAAATTGGCGATCTTCTCGTTATTGAATAATTCTTGCAATGGATTGCGTAACGCACTCGCTTGTGCGTTGCTGGAGGCTTTCGGGCGGTTAGGTACTGACACCAGAACAATGAGTAGAATTATATTATTAAAAACGGCGAGTTCTATACACTGTATCACCCCGCGGGTTTAGCGTGCGCAGTTCTCTCTCATACGCGTGATAGCTGAACCACGTGCCACTTTGTCAATAATAATTAAGTGCGTGGGCCCTGGGCACGACCGTTCTACTTCGCGTCTAGTTCGGCTCTGCTCCTCGGAGAGGCCTCAGACAAGCTTCAGCCCGTCAATGCTTAGCGTTCTCACGGGTTTTCTTCGTTAAAAATCTGTCTACGTCGTTGATGACGACGTTCCAGCAACGTCAGACAATCCTTTCGACGAAGCTGGACTCCGTAATCACCGTGAGACTGCTTAGCCAAGCTATCATGAACTGGATCCATCACTCATCGGATCCGGTTCGTTTATTTAATAATAATAAAATTATCGACGTGAGTCAAGCTCCTCACGTTACAAGTGTAATATAACCTCAGGTTGCTACATAAATGAGCAGAAACTGCACACGATTCATGAGTTTTTTTCTACGGTTCCGCCGGGATATAAGATCATTGAAAAGCCCTCAAGAGTCATTTACCTACCGATTGCTGTCAGAGCAATAGATCACCTGGAGCTGAAGATAGTATATCAGGAGAGTAAATTGGTTAATTTTCGAGGAGAAAGTGTAATCATCAGGTTGCACATTAAATTATTGTAATACACAGTATATCCTGGGCATCATTTATCATACCAAATTAGGAAAGAGTTATAAAAAGGGATTGAAATGCTTGACTGCTCACAGTCATCATCCAGCAGATCACCGAATAACATCTGCAGTTGTTCAGAGAGGGAAGCTCAGAACGGGGGAGAAGAAGAAGAAAGCATTAACGAAACAAAATCAACAATTCCTCGAGACTTTGGGATTGAAGCTCCAGCGAAAAATAAAATAAAGAGTCAATTTTTCTATTTTTGTTGTTGCTGCTGGACAGTATCATCATATAACGATGGATATTCTAAAAATAGATAATACAATAATTTTTGATGATTCCATCGCTCATTATGAAATACCTGCCAATCAACCTTATGCATCCTATACTTTCAATAATTCTGATGAAATTCGCATCACTGTCCAACATCAAGATTTATGCATACTTCCGAGTAAAAGTTCCCTCCATATTTCCTGTAGGATCACTACTGCTGCTGGAGGCAACGTCACTCAAACAAGGTGGACTAGTTGTGGTGTTTATCATTTGTTTGAAGACACTCGTTATGAATTGAATGCGGTAGAAATCGACCGTTGTAAAGGTGTTGGCTTGACCACTTTGATGAAGAATTAGCTGTCGCAGAGTTCCAATCAGCTTCCTCAAATGGTGAATGCTGGTTGGTTGAAAGATGATGGAAGTGTATTAATCGACGCGAATGAGTTCTTTGATATCTCCATACCATTGAACATGTTGTTGGGTTTTGCTGAAGACTACAATCATATAATTGTGAATGCAAAACATGAGCTCATTCTGGTACGTTCAAGCAGTAATTTGAATGCGATAGCACAAACTGCACCACCTGAACGAGCGCAAGCTGAAGCATTCAATATTGCGTTGAGCAAAATCGAGTGGTAAGTGCCTTATGTTAAAGCAGCAGATGATAAAAAGATAAAATTTTTGAACTACATCAGCAAGGATCCTATTATTTCCGTAAGTTTTCGAACATGGGAATTATATGAGTATCCACTCTTACCAAATACGACTAAACATGTATGGGCAGTGAAGACATCAACACAACTAGAAAAACCTCGTTATGTCATTGTAGGCTTCCAAACTGGAAGAAAAAACATTTCACTCTCAGGCGCGAGTAAATTCGATCATTGTAATATTCGAGATGTAAAATTGTTCTTAAATTCTCAAAATTACCCCTATGGTAACATGAATGTAGACGTTCGGCGAAATCAGTTCGCAATCTTATATGAAATGTATGTGAATTTCCAAACGTCTCATTACAACAAAGAGCCAGAACCATTATCGCGATCCAAATTCATACAAACAGCCCCTCTCATTGTAATTGATTGCTCGAGTCAGAATGAAATTTTAAAGTCGGACCTGTAGATATTCATTTGGAATTCGAAACAAATGTAGCATTCCCTGATGCTACAGCTACATATTGTTTGATATTACATGACCGTATCATTGAATATCAACCGCTAAGTAATACTGTGAGGAAGGTGACATAACGCTATGTAAAATTAGAATCGTAAGAATCTTTGAAATCAATAAAACTCATATAATGTTAAAACTTGACTATTTTATTCATGAAATTACAACTTATTTTCAATACACCAGAGTCTTAATCGCTGGACATTTTTCAGTGAACAATTCCAAGCTTTTGTGCAGTTATTATGACATTGCTCCTGATGTGGAATGGCTCGGAGCGTTTGGAGCAGATATAATGGTGGGCAGTCCATATTCTCCAGATCAATGGTAGCTATTTTCGTTAATTCTCCGATCCATATTTTCTTCTCGTAGCCCTTCACATAAATTTGTGTTGTATTTTTCGCCAAAAGATTATTGAACCGCTCCTTCAGTTCGTCATAAGGAATATCTCCATCACTCAATTCAATACCATGATGGTTCCGCGTGCACGATGAATTTATTTACCCGTAGGTGTCGGACAAACAGCTGTATGGGAATGGCGGTTTGAACAATAAATTGAACTACTCGAAAGGATTCATCAAGCGTATCCCTGTCGCGGATCCCGCGGTTTTCGTCGCGGATCCGCGGTTTTTTCCTGTCGATCTTTTGGGTAATTTCGGGCGCCCTTGGGAAACAGCTGCCAACAGGCGGAGATGACTCATGCTCCTCGTACACAAGAGCGTCCCCCCCCCCCTGGCCCCCAGGTTGAGACCTCGAAATGACACGAGATCTCTCGGCTCCCCCGGTAATCCGGAATGTAATTATCGGCCTAATTAAAAACTTAAGACGCTAAGCCACCGTCACAGAAGTCCGCGAAATAGAGATATGGAGTCCAACACCAATCGCACTATGGCTTAACGCCCTACAACAACCCCCGCTTCAGAGGGGGCCTCCAAACCCACAAGTGGCCAACAGGAAGTGCGATCTCTCCTTCTCTCTCTCTCTCAATGGACCCGAGATTAATGAGATCTCACTGATAGATTGAAAACGTCTTACAAGTTGAAAATAATGAGATCATACCACTCGTGCCACAATTGTAGCTATCAACGGTTTTCCGGTTCTCCGAACGAAACAATGAACTGCCGAAATTCCAGATATGGAGCGCCATGATGAGTAATTAATCCCAGCATATTAATTAATCCCTCTGAAGAATAACGGTCGCGGGCCTAGGTGGGGGATGATCTCCACCGAGGGCATATATGACCCCGCGCTAACCCGAAAAGGGCACTTCGAGGTATTACTTCACTACTTCACTTCAGCACTTCCAACGATTTTCTTCATCGCTAATTCAAGTTA
>NW_011887786.1:106842-109669 GCF_000806365.1 Fopius arisanus | reverse complement strand
GCAACGCGACTGAGTGATCGTGCGCACCTTCTATTTCCCTGTTTATCATCAACTGTAAGTCTTGAATGAATTGTAATTCTTCCTTCACCTCAGTGTTACCTATTTCTCCCATCAAATTGAGCGGTTTTATCTTGGATTGCTGTAACAATCCTGTATTTTAGTACCCCAATAAATATCCTTACATTAATCAGTAAATGAATTTTTTCTCTCTCTCTGCGTGATTCTCTCACTAATCAGAATTCCTGCGTAACCTAGCATGGTACACTTCAGTGTTTTATCCCACACAATACGAGTCCATTTAACTTTGGCCTCCGTTTAGACGTAACTGGTCGCGGTCAATTCAGTTTTGGGGGTCACCCTTTTGAGGAATAACCGATCGTCCAGCCTCCCGGAGGCCGCAACATCCCTGCGAAGTCCTTAAAAATAAACTTGCTATCGTCTGCCTTGAATCCCTGCACGTCGACGAGGACAGCCATGATGATTATTCAGGAAGTCTTTCTAGAACTGCCTGCACTTCAGAATTAACTGTTGGAACCGTGTTCGTCACAGCATAAATACTCCTAAAAATGCTTGTGTTGCATAGATTCAGTAGACAAAGCACTCGCAATCTGCATCATCACTCACAACACCAAACCTTCTGCTGACAACATAACATTAGGCACGTCCCCATTGTTCCCGCAATTGAATTAATCATTCTGGGAATAAGGTGACCTTGAGTGAAAGAGACCGTGCTTTCGGCACGTTCTTCTTATTCTAGTAATTGGATGACATCATGACATTGATAGTGGGTCATACACCTAAGCTCGCGGGAGTCTGACTCACACCCCCATACGCCTGCCAGTTCTGGAATGACTTGCAGATTGTCCAGAACCAGCACAGCGTATCTACTTTCCAGTGTGCCCAAAATGAAGACCTCGGAACGAAATCGACTTCTGACAGAAGCCTCCTACAAAATGCCACGCCAATGATAGGCGATAATGCTTGCTGTGACTTCCCTACTACAAACTCACCGAGACCACACTTGAACGTTGGAATATATCGCTTGCGACGTAATTTCAGGAGGTTCACAGAACACTCCTTCCATTACCCTGCCGTCTGGCACCAAGAATCCTAATACAAAATCAAAATTCAAAATGTTAGGCGCCAGGTCAATTTGAACGGAATGACCGCCGTATCGAAATCCTTCTCCACTCTCAGCTTGAACTGCTCCATAAGCTCACACGTAAAGGTTTGAAAATAATCGGAAGCTGAAAGGGGATGCAACTGGTATTAACGAAATAAATAAGAAAATAATAAAACTAGTCGAGAACAATTTTTAATAAATTGATATGTCTCGATACACTAAGAAAAGATATTAAAATAAAATCCCCGCAAATCGGCTAAGGCGTTACTGCACACATAAAATAGTTTTGAATAAGTCAGGTGTCTGATTAAAATAAACGAATAGTTTCTGAAGTCTGATATGTTAAAAAATAAATAAATAAATGACTATAAAATAGTAGAAGATGTCAGAAATAATACAATAATAAACAATTGAGTCACGAGACTAAATTGTTAGTAATCAAAAAGAAATAATAAATTAATGAAAAACAACTGAGTTACAACACTCAATTGCTAAATGTCAAAAAAGTCACATGTTTTAAATCGGAAATAATTTACTACGTGACCTTGAACGATCAAAACAGTCGGTATAAATACAATTTAGAGAGAAATATTCCGAAATCACAAGAATTTGAACGCAACGAACTTAAATGAAATTCAATGGCGAGGTTTTCACAATTTTCTCGCGATGAAAGTTATTAACTGTTATGTCCGAAGACGTTGTCAGCGTCGGAGGACAACTTTTGAGGAAAACAGTTTAAATTCGGAAAATGAAACTAGAACCTTTGATGAGAAGATATAGAAAAGTTGAATTCTGGCTTTGTGAATGAAGCAAGATGTTTTATGTTTACAATTTTAATTTGGACGACGCTAGGTTTAATTCTTCTCTCTTACCTTGCTGGACGCTATTATTCCTGAATAATAAAAAGGAAGATTTAGGGAATAGGAAGTTTGGTTGGTTTAGAAATAATCAAAAGATTCCGAGTAACTTTTATGTTCAATAGTAATCTTCTATATTCTTAGTCTTTAGAAAATACAAATTGCAAGTTTGAAATAAAATCGAGAATTACGCATAGAATTGATAACCAATATTGAAATGAGAAAATGTAAGAAGTTGAAATTTTATCCCAAGAAAGTTTCTTATAAAATTTTGATAGCCGATTACTTTGAATTTCAAAAGGTTGAAAGCGTTTAAATCTCTAACTCACATTTTATGGTTATTTGGGAATTTAATCCTTATGTTCTTATGTTGTGGATCCTTCGGTAGCACAATCGTCCTTCTTCACCAGAATAAGAGTTTTCTCAGATCCTATTATGAGTACTTCTTATTGCATCACCTTCACCCACTGGGTCAAGGTTAAAACAGAGTTTGGATAGTTTTTTGGTTGAGAATGTCCGCAAACACGTAGGCGTCAATTAGTCCTCTTAATATGCAAGAAACACTACTACTTTCGATTTTAGGATGCAGTATCCCTGTACACTTTCGTCCAATAGCTATCTAATATTATTCGATAGGTTACCACGCACAATATCGAATCTTTACGAATTATTGTATGGGAGGTTCGAAGAGACAGATCGATTCCGTAAGTAATTTCCACCAAGTCAAATTCACGCTCCGACGGTTGCTTCTAGACTGCCATGATTTTGATTTTGGGGAGTGGATCAATTCGTGGTGGTTACACGAATTGACTTTTAATTGGTGGAAATTATGGCGTGGTTTTTTTCC
>NW_011887786.1:54031-104397 GCF_000806365.1 Fopius arisanus | reverse complement strand
CTGGCTGGCGCCCAATCGTGAACGATAGAGGCGGCAGCCAGAATAGTTTGAGGATTATCCCGGGGTGTTGACCCGGGAAAAATACTCTTACAATATTTATGTAAAATTCAGGAAAACTATTTATGTAGATTTTTGGACATCACAGCCCCCGCTCGAAATCATTATTAAACTTAGGTGGATTTGATTTCGAGGAGTGTCTGCGATTTTGCATGATCAAATTCTCCGAATTTTACGTGTCAATAACTTTACTTCGTTAAGCCGTGGAATAAGGTCGGATTTCTGCAAGCTTGCAAAATTCGTCAGAGTCAGTGTTTCTGTCACAGTTAGTATTGAATTTTATTCAGTTTGTGTCCATTCTTTTGAGTTGATAGAGGTGATTTGGTTCAAAATGAGAGTCAAAGTGAGTAAATATTTATTTATTTATTTATTTTAATTCCTTTTTTTTTTAATCATTATTATTGTATTTATTCATTTATTTATTTATTTAAGTTGATCGGTTTTGGTATGCCCCGAAGGAATTGAGGATTCTTTTAGCCCGTTGTGATCAGCCCGGGGCTGGTGGAGTGAAGATTCCTCAAGGTCTTTTACCCTTCGTTGATTTAGTCTTGGAGGAAGATCCAAATATTTTTAAGTTGGTCAAGATTTTCAATGAACAGTTCTTTGGTGGTTGTGTTCGGGGTTACACTTATGTTCGAAGCACTCAGAAAAAGGGTTGCTTTGGATATACCGACTTTACCCGGAAAATTATATATTTGCAGGAGTTTAATTTTTCCGCTGGACTGTGTCGCTCAGTTTTAGTGAGAATTATTTTGCATGAAATGATTCATGCTTATTTAGACTGTTGTGGTGCCGATCGAGTTGAAAACTCAAGTCATGGCCCTGTCTTTTTGAGTGAGATGGCTCGACTTAAGGTTTTGTTAAAATGTGACATTTTGGATGAATGTGATGTTTCATGGAATAAGTTGCGAGTTTTGGGATGGGATAAGTTATTCATCTGTAATAAGTGTGGAAGGGAGGTGCTTCGTATGGTCGCTCAGCCTCCGAATCATATTTATCCCTGGTTTGCTCGGCATCAGAAGCGGTGTGGGGGTGACTTTCTTTTGAGGTATGCCCATCTATGTATCGAATAATTTCACTTTAATCCAATCAATTTAATCTATTTAATTTCCAATCAATCAATTTAATTGAATTATTATTATTCTTATTATTATTATTATTTTTTTTTTAAAGTTCGGTGGAGTCGTCGGGGACTTTGGATTGATCTGACGACCAGGGGGTGTTTTTTTTTTTTTTCTGAAGTACTGTAATGATATCTTGAGGGGGATTGTACAAGTCCTGGGGATTTGGTTCTGAGGAACTGGGGTGACGGTTGGATCACCGTTGGCGCGCGACTGTTACGATCTGGAGATAGGCGATGGATATGGTTTTCGCTGGTGGTTTTTTTTTTTTTGTAAATTTTGAGGGTGAAGATATATTTATTCGCCGGTGCAGTACTGTAATTATATCTTCCTTAGGGTTTATCCCATCCCATGTTAGTGGTCTGATGACCCTTGGCCGCAATGTTGGCCCAATACTGGCAGTTGTTCTTTCAACTGCGTTAATGTTTTCATAGTGTTTCTTGAGTGTTTTTATTTTTCTTTAATTATTTGTGATTGTACTTGTTAGGGTCGATTTTTTTCAATAAAATTTTTGAGGATAAATTTTTCTATGCTGTGTGTGATCATTCTCGTACATTTTATACATCTATCCCCTTGACTATGATTCTGATATAATTGGTTAGTGTTCTCATTATTTTTGAAATTATTATTGTTATTATTTTATTTTATTTCTTATATATAGTTAATGGTCACGCCTGAACCAAGAACCGTTGGTCTGCAGGTTTCTGCTTCTGGGATGGCAGCTGCTATGATTGGTAGTGCCGGTCTTTCCCTTTCCGTTGGCAGGGCGATGGTGGCCATTGGAATCTGCTCAAAACGGAATTCCTCGTCTAATCGTTGTATTTTTATTTCTCGTTTTGGTTTTAGTTTTGGTGTTCTCCTTTTCCTTTGACAACACCATTTCAGTATTGGTAGGATGCTCATCCCTCTTTTGTAGGCAATTATTCCTCCTATTATTGCTGCTAGTGAGAGGATTCCTGTAATGCCACAGTTTGCAGCGGTGAATATACGATGAGTATATTCTTCCTGATGGTGGAGCCCGATCTTTTCTGCCTCTTCAATGGTATGTTGCATGGACTCGTCAAAGTGTTTGTCGTTTGCAACGTTTGGTAGGATATGATGTTCGGTTTGACTCAGTATCCGTATCTTCTTAGGCGGATTACTCAAGCTTGGGGCCATTTCCGTGATGTTCATCGTCGTGAGTATTCCATGGATCATTGGTAATTGCGACTCAATGAGTCCTGTGCCTTCTAGGATAATAGTTTTTGTCTCTGCCGTGCATGTTGAATTGAGGTGGAGTAGTCCTGTTCCTTCGATGACGACGGGTTCGACCTCCTGTCCTTGGCATGTTATCTCCAGCCTCTCCGGTTGTATGGCTGAGTATAGCCATCCTGCGTTGCTTATAAGTTTAGTCCATTTCGTTTCTAGGTTGTTGCTGAGGCGTATGTTGCAATTTTGATATGCCTCAGATGTTGGTCTCAGGTCGGAGTTGGTGAGAAGTTGATATTCACAGTTGGGAATCATTCCTGGTTTTTGCATTGGTAATCCCCTGGGGCATGTTAAGCAATTCTCCAAGGGAATGCAGGTCGTTAGGTAGTTCTCGCTGACGAGTGCAAACTTGGGGCTAACCTTTGATGTCATAATGTACTCCTTTTCGGGTGGAACGTAGGCAGCCATTGTTCTATTTCCCTGTACAGTTTGAGGGACCTTGCAAGGGATCATTTTGTACAGGTCCATGGATTCCCTTGCCAGTAAAGGGATATTTAAGATGGCCAGGAACTTACCGTTGCTGTATCCTGTTTCCATTCTGCTGATTTGTGACAAGAGATTGATATCCAACTTATCTTTGCTGAGAGGGAAGATGCTGTCTCCAGCTGCTCTTTCGATTTCTACTGCGGCACTTTTGATTTGTTCATTGTTAAGTAGCATGATTTTCGTTTGTGGTGGAGCTTTCCATGTTTGGGTTCCTCGATTGCTTGCACAAGCTTGTTGATGGTTTCAAGGTATTTCCGGTTGGCATATTCTGCTTCATCGGAGATTCGCATCAGATGTCTTAGATATTCTTCCGTATTGATATGGTTGATTATGCTGTTGGATTTGGTCTTCAGTTGATCGAGCTGTGCTTCTGCCTGCCTCATCTTCAGGATGTTTTTATTGTTGATCTCTTTCATTGAATTTATTTCCGCCTGTATCAGATGAGTGAAGTTCCCAATTAGGTGCGTTATCTGTCGTTGATCTTGATAGAGCCGGTTGATTTCTTTGGTAATGTGTTCGTGGTCGTTATAATCCATTGTGCCGAACACTTTCCTGGCAATTGTACCAATGAACCCAAAAAATGGTGCTCTGCTAAATCTTGCTCGTTCTCGTGGCTTTTGTACAGTTGATTTGAGTACTTGTTGCCCATGTTCCTGAATATGTTTGAGCTCCTTTGTGTAATCGCTCATCCTATCCAGCCCCAACGCCTTTCGACAATCGTTCTGTTGTTGAAGATGGGTACAGTCGTGATAGTGTTTCTCTATAATGTGTTGTCCCGGTAACGGATGACCTTATAACCCCTCTACGTCGATTGTCATCATGAGTCTCCAGTTCCTGTTGATGCCTTTTACTTGATCGATTTTCTCGTAGTATATACCTGGGTTGTGTGGTAGTACATTTTGTTGGTAGGTCATGTGAGGTATTGTTGTTTGAGAGATCTGCCATGCGGAACTCCAAACCACAAGGATTATGCCAAGGCTTTTCATGCTGTGACCTTTAGGTTGTTGATTCTAAATCGGGGGGGAGGGGAACGTATAATTTTTAGAGAAAATTTCGTCATAAAGTTTAGTCCTATTATTATTATCAATATTATTTTGATTGGCAGCTTTGGTGTCCATTTAGGTTGATGGATAGATTTTCGAACCGATTTTAGCCAATTCATCCGCCTTCTCGTTTCCATAGATTCCTTTATTACCAGGTGTATACTCGAATTTGTCCTGTATTTGCTGCATGAGAGCCTCCAGTTCTTTTAGTAGTTTTTGATTCACCACGGGTTTACTTTTAGCATTCAGCCACCCATTTACTTTCCACCTTGAAAGGTATTCAGTCATACAGCTGATGAGGTATTTGGAGTCGGTGATTATTCTCAATCGTTGAATGCCATGTCGTAAACATAAGCAGCGGCAGTTTCTGCGATAATATTCGTTATAGGCTCGCCTTCCAACGTCTTATGAGTGTTCAAAGGGTGTCCGTCCCGGAAGCATACTCCTATTCCTGCTATAGCGTTTATAGTACCGTTACATGAGCAGGATCCATCGACGTAGGCGGTGATCCACTTTTCTCCCTGAGTTCGTTTCTTTTGGGTCTCCATGTATCTGTGTAACAAGACATTCGCGATGTTAGATTTTTTTTTTATTTTTTTTTCTTGTTAGTTGTCTTCACAGGGTTTTGGTTTGTTCGGGTGTTTCATGAACCGGCGGCCGTCTTCGTTTTCCAGATAGACATTCCCTTTTTCAGTGATGCCTACTATTTCATAAGGTCCTGTATACGCTTGGTCTAACTTCCCCGTTTTTGGTTCCCTCTCCACGCACACAAATTGGCCTATTTTCAACTCCAGAGGCCTTGCCTTCTGGTCGTATACTTTTTTGGAATTGAATTTGGCTTCCTGGAGATGCTGAAAAGCGATTTCATGGATCCTTTCCAGTTTAGTGACTAGATCGACCATGTAAGCAGAGTATGTTTCGACTTCTTGTTCTTCCTCGCTAAAGGTTGAAGGTATATGGGCTGGCTTACCGTACAGCAGTTCGAATGGGGTAACATTGGTTGCGCTATGGACAGTGGTGTTATATGACACCATAGCAAAGGGTAGTAGGTCATCCCATTCATTGAACTCGGTTGTATATGCTTTAAGGTATTCCGCTTGGACATGATGACTCCTCTCCAATGATCCGTTCGACTGGGGTCTATAGCCTGAGGTAGTGATATGGTGGAACCTCATAATCTTGCTCAGCTGGGCGAAAAGTTTGCTAAGGAAGCTCGTTCCCTTGTCCGATAGGATTATCTTTGGACACCCATATTGCGCCACGTATTTTGTTGCTATAGCATGAGCAATGGCGTGGGCTTTGATGTCTCGAAGGGGCACGGCGACACAATGCTTGGCAAAATTATCTTGGATGGTCAGAATGTGATTGTGGCCCTTCGATGTAGTTGGGAGGGGACCAACAGTATCCATCGAGATTCTCTCGAAACACTCGCTTGGCGTCTCCGTGATCAGCATTGGTTGTTGAAATTTTACTCTCCTGATTTTCTCTAATTGACAGGTCCTGCATTTCTTGATGAATCGTTCGAGGTCTTGCTTCATACCTGGCCAGTAGAATCTTTCCCTGATTCTATTGAACGTCTTTACAATCCCTTTATGCCCTGCAGGTAGGGTTTCATGACATTCCTTGATTATTTCTGTCCTCAGAACTTCGGGTGGCATTCTAATGGTCCCATCACATAAGGTTATGTTGATTGATTTATCATGGAACTCCTTTTCCAGGAAAAATCGTATTCGCAGATCTTCGTCGATTTCGTCTCTTTGGTTAACCATTCTAATCTCCGTGATCTGGTATTTGATCAGCGCTTGGTTCAGGTTCCTCAGACATAGTTGAACGTTTTTTGTTTTTACCTTTTCAAAGTGCCACTGTTTCACAATTAGGGTGAATGTGTGAAATTTTCCACACTTAGTCACGATAACTTGCCCTGGTTGTGGCTTAAGCTTTCTGATGTTGTCGAGGTCGATCAGATTCAGATCCCGTAGCAATTTGGTGTTCTGTTTGCTTGGCTCTGCATCTGCACTCAAGACATACGCGATGTTAACCCTGGTAAAGGTTAATCCATCTCTGGTCTGCTGGATATTAGATGCGCTTTGATAAGTATCATCATTGGGAATACTGATCAAATCTTCCTTGGTCGTTTGTGGCGTCAATTCAACTTTTTCAAGGTGAATTAGAGTGGATGATGTTGGTGTCGCCGTAGGAGATTTAGGTTTTTCCTCTGAAAGGCTAGTATGCGTGACTGTTTCGCCACTTGCCCCCGGTGACGCACGTTCTTCTTCTAACGATTCATCGGTCCAGTTAATTAATGGTTTGGACTTTTCTTCGAATTCCGATATCTTCTGGTCGAATAATCTCGTGGATTCATTCAACTTTTCTTTGAAGTCCGAACTAAGGCTCGTTTTTCTCAACTGGTATAAAGTTGACGGCTGATAATAGTCCCACTCAAGGAAGCTCTCATTTTGAGATTCTTCTGCTTTTTCCAGAAGTTTCTCGAATAATTTCAGGCCTTTTTGGCTTGTTTCTTCAGCTTCTGTTGACTCATTGGGTTCCTCATCCTGTTCCTCTGTAAGGGTTTCCGATTCCATGATTCCTAGGTTATATGAATCGGCTTCTAATTCAAATACATCATCGTCGATGAGTTCACCTTCAAGGGATATATTGAGGGAGTCGTCGGTTTCCTCCGAACTTTCTTCATCTCTTATTGGGATTGAAGTGTGTTCGGGTTCTTCTGAGGTTTTATTATTTCCTGTTGGTGATTCTTCTGCCTCCCTAGGTGTCGGCGTCATTTCGGAAGTTCCTATAACCCCGGTGGAGTTGGTGCTTGTAATAATATTTCCAGTTGCTTCCCCTGCCATGGGGGCTTGGTCTCCTTGAGCAGTTCTCTTCTTCAGGGCAGAGCGATATTCTCGGTTATCCCTATAGGAAATAGGTGTCCTCCTACCGGTTGCAAGTTCTGTCATAGGTCTGGATTTAGCTCTCTCCGCAATCGATGTGCCTGAGCTTGGGATCGTAATGATCTCAGACTCTGGTTTGAATCGAACTCTTGGGTTAGGGTCTGTTATTGTTCGAGAGCGTTTCAGACTTGGAAGTAGTATTTTTCGTGCTGGTAAGCATGTCACCCATGAATCCTGACTTGGGGTATTTTCTTCCAAAGGGTTTTCAGCAAATGCATCGGCTAGTTGTGCTTTCTTTTGTTTCTTGATTTCTATGTCGAAGTCATAGTCGTTCAGATAAGTTTTCCATTTGACTTGTCTTGATGTAGGATTGCTAGAGTCTCTCAGCCAATTCAGAGCCGGACTATTTGTAATGATAGTGAATAGCACTCCCCAAATGTAGGGTTTGAACTGCTCTAGTGCGTAAACCACAGCCAGACAATCCCGCTCGGGTGAGGTATAGCGAGATTCAGCTCCCCGCAAGGTCCTGGATGCATAAAGTATAGGATGTTCATCTCCTTCCTCATCCTTCTGCCTCAATATCGCGCCTAGGCCTTTTTCCATGCTGGATGCATGTACTATAAACGGTTTATTCATATCCGGGTGGTAGAGTAAAGAGTCCTCCGTGATTGCATGTTTAAGCAATTGAAATGCTTCATCCTGTTCGCCGCGCCAAATATATTTTTGATCTTTTTTCAGTAGCTGATTGAGGGGTTCCGAGATTTCAGCATAGTCCTTCACGAATCTGCGGTAGTAGTTCCTGAAACCCAAAAATCTCCTGAGACCATGCTGATTCGTTGGTCTGGGCATTTCGACTAATGCTTTCACTTTTGAGGGGTCTGGATGTATCCCTTCTTCGTCGATAACATGAGCCAAGTATCCTACTTCCTTCATGAAGAATTTGCATTTATCTGGCTGGAGAGTTAGCCTGGTGTCTCGGAGGCACTCAAAAAGCTGTTGGAGCCTTTCGCCATGTTCTTCAAAAGTTTTCAAGTATACGACAATGTCGTCTAGGTAGACGTATAGTTCAGTTCCTTTTAAAGCGACAAGGGTTTGGTCCATCATTCTCTGAAAGATTCGAGGTGAATTCTGGAGCCCGAAGTGCATCCTTACGTACTCATAGTGGCCGTTAGGACCTGTGAAGGGAGTTTTTTCACTGTCTTCGTCATCCATCTCTATTTGGCGAAAACCACTTGCATGATCGAAAACGCTGAAATATTTTGCGCCCCCGAGCTGCGAAAGAATTTCAGATAGGTCTGGGAGAGGGTAACAATCTCCAATAGTTTTTTGATTTAGACTTCTAAAATCGATGACCATTCTCCAACGTTTCCTTCCTTTCGAGTCGGTTTTTTTCGGAACGATCCAGAGAAGGGAGTTATAGGGCGAAATTGATGGTCTAATTATTCCTTGATCTTCTACATTGCTGTTTAATCTCCTCCTTATGTTGTCTGGGAAACTTATATTGATGCTTGTGAATAGGGTTGTCATCCACTGTTCGAATCTTACATTGGAACTTTTTAGCCTTACCCAATTTATCCCCCGGCAGATGAAATACATCGTCAAACGCTTTTATCAATTCAGATACCTTTTTCCCTTCAAAAGTTTTCAGTTCTTGTTCAGGGAGAGCTTGTATTATCGCTCTTGTTCGATCTTGAATGTCTGCTTCTTCGCCAGCTAGAGTGAATCCACAATATTCCAGGTTAGAGTCTGGGCAATGTATCTCCTCCTCAAAGGGTTCGATTGTTCGTGGACCAATGTTGAGTTCCACAGGTTCCTCCGTAGTGTTTATCACCATAGCACACGCTACTCCGTCCTTTACGGTCACGGCGGCTTGACCGACATATACTCCTTTCGGGGTGGACACTGGTGGTAGATACCTTGTCTGCAGTTCGGTGTCTTCTACTGGAACTCCTATGACGACCTTTGTTCTAGCCAGTATTACTATAGGTTCACGAGGGTTTCGATATTCATACCGATGATTGGGACGAGCGACGATCCCGTTTAAATCCTTCCGAGAGAATTGTTCGGCTGATGTTGCTTGATTTCTTTGGGAAATTATGTTCTAGAGGTCCCGGTGAACGGCTTCTTCTTTGTCTGTCTTGGGAGCCCTCCCTCGATCCTTGATGAGAGCCTCCATGTCGCTTCTGGCGTTTCAATTCAATAACCAAATCCTTCAGGAGTTGTTTACTCTCCGTTAGCTTATCATTTTGTTTTTCCATCTTAGGGGTCTGTTCTTTTGGAGTGTTCTGCATTGCAGCAAGGATAGCAGTGATTTGACTCGAGTCAAGTCCCTGATTCGGAGGTTGTGTAACGTGGCCAATTTTCCTAACTTGAAAACTGGACGTTATCCGCCCTTTTTCCCCCGATCTTATAAAATTATGGGCGCCAGTTGATCTTTAAATAATCGGAACCAACAAACCGGATTAAAATCAAAGCGGAACCAAATTCCCCAGAAACGAAACCAGAAACGTAGATTAAAAACAGAAAAAGACGATCGGAGGAAAGGTGGTAATTTCCCGCGCTGCTCAGGGGTGAGGTTGTGGAGAGAGGGGTGAGTCGGGATGGAAACGAGGATTGGGCACCGGAACTTAAATTAGAACAAAAGAAGGGAAAACGAAACTCGAGCCATTAAACAAAATTGATAAATTTATTTCTAAGGAATTTTGGCGGTACAAAAGAAAAGCAGGAATAAGAAGCAAAATAGAAGCGAGGGCGAGAAACACAGAAAAGGGGAAAAGAGAGAGAAAATCCTCGGCGGATCCGCAGGGTCGACATAAGCCGTATTGGTAATAACAAGAAATTAATTTAACGCTAAGAACACTTCGTGGCCTGATAGGCAGAAAATTATTCCTATCTATAACACACAGAAATCGCAAGGGTCGCGAGAATAGGGGCGTATGGTACGCAGGGGCGCGAGAGAGGCACATAATATCTGCATTACTTAGGCGAAATTTTTAATCCCAAAAGAAGGAAATCGATAACCCCAAACCTGGCATCGCGGGCTAAAATTCCCTCCCACAAGGAGAACACGAGGACAGCTGATATCGTAGGCTGTTCAGGGCAGCGGGCCCTGTCGGGAAGCGTAACGGCCCTGAGCAACATAAGCCGAGCATAACACTCGGAACGCACGTGGAGAGGCCAAAACACTGGCGATGAGCTTTGACGGCACGGCGCATAATAGAATCCCTCCGGGGGAAAACCCCCCAGACACACAAAAAAAGGAGAATTAGTTTCTGAAATTTTTTAGGGGAAAGGGAGGTGCATTTTTAGCGGTGCAACCGCATGGCCACTAGGGCAGGAAAACGGGGAAAATACAATTCCGAACGAAAACCCGATCAAACCATTATGTTCTTCATTGCCCGACACGTGAGAGGAAAAACAAGGGGCTCGGGAGATGTTCCCGGCTCGATGGCTCGACTACGACTCTCTAAAATAATTCCCCGAATCATTCTGGCGTATTCGAAACGCCATTTCTCAATTATCGCGACGAGGAGAACCAAAAAAAGGAAAAAGACGAAAGGAAACGTAATATTCCCCGTGGAATATTTATCGGCCAGTGGCATGGCGTTTTACGCAACAAGAGCCACAAAAACACACTGGGATTACTCTTACATCACTCTCCCGCTTTTCCGCATTCGTCTTACCCTTAATTGTTCGCGAGGGGCTTGAAAGAAAAACCGACGTGAGAGGAAAATTCTGAGACGCAAAACCCACCATGAAACCCACCATGAAACCCACCATGAGTGAAAGATGCACGCTCACCGGGTTTTTCTCCGTTTTTCGGCCCTGTAGCTCCCCAAAATCCTGATTGGTCTCTTCACTCACGTTCACGGGAACTCTGGCACTTCGGGAACCGTTCAAATTCTTAAAAAAATACTTTCTTTTTTTCGACAAATGCGGCACCGTGGAAAACTTGGCACGTGTGTTGCCGGTGTATCAAACTGCGACTAAAAAGGTAACAGGTGGTTGTCGCGTAGCCACGAGTAGGAGCTTCGCGCCGGGCGCCTAGATGGCGCAGTGATTGACCGCCCGGGCGGTAAAACAGACTAATTTTTCCGGCGCTATTTCTTTTTCTTTTTCACTTCTTCATTTCATCCCATTTCATTTCTTTCTCGAAACAACAAAAAACGAAACCAAAAACGTATCTTTAAAACTCTGTCGCGTGCGACTGTGGCAATCCCCGCAGGGCCTTCCAACCAAACCCCAAAACGTACCCACCCCAATTCGCGATCTTTCAACCCTCATTCCCCAATATGAGTTTCGATTGTCCGCGGTGCCTCCCTCGGCCCTCCGCATACTCACAAACATAAGGGATTCCTGCGGAATTCCTTACAGTTGATTCAAGCTTGGTTGCTGAAGAGAACTTTGGAGAGGAGGACTTCCAAAAGCCTCAGGTGGGGCTTCGGCCATATTAATGGAAGTTGCATTAGTCAAGTATGGTGATAACGGTGGGCGAGCAGTGGATTGGTAAGTTGCATCACGAATGTACGCTTGTGAATTCCCGCTACCCCGACGTCGTGGGAAATACACATCCAGGAAAGGTGTTGACTCTGTTGAGTAATATCCTCCATGGGTATCACCCAAGGTGTTATGGTTTCTGCCTGGGGTAGGAGTAGAAGTCCAGTTAATGGGATGGCGACGTAGATATTGTTGACGAACTGGGTATCTGGGATACTGCGGCTGTGGATGCTGGTAGCCATGGGGCAGCTGACCAGCTGGGGCGTTGAGCCACCCATTATTGTGAGTCCCGACCGAGGGATATTCCGTTACATATCGATACTGACTGCTATTCGGTATGTCTGGCGCTGGTAATCCGATAGTGGGTCGGAATTCGTCTGAATCAAGTGCCTTCAATACATCGATAATTTTCTTAGCTTGCTGTCGTCGGATCGTGTCCTTCATAGCAGGTGTTGCATACTCTTTGAATCTGGTAATGGCCATGATATTCAGAAGTTCTTCTAGCGCCTCTTTCTTGGCTGCCGGTTCACTTTCAAGAAGCCTCAATCCAAATTGAACCGAAGCTGCCAATATTTCCAAAAAACATTCTAGGGGTTCTTCCGCAAATTTACATTAACCACGAATTGTGTTGACATAATAAGTAATATCATATTGACTTCGGAATCTTTTGATAAGGATTGAGAGGATATTTTCTACAGAATTTAAGGTTTTATTCACGACTGCAAATTTTGTGGGTGGCAAGAGACGTTTCAAGATTTGAAAAATGTACTCCCCTTTCTTTCCGTCTTCAGTAGGAATTGACAGGTTTGCTCTAACTGCATTCTCGAATTCGTCCAGAGAAGCATGCTTATTTGTACCCATTTGTGAAAATTGGTATACTATTAGCGATATCACGGGCTTTAATGTAGTCTTCATGACTACCGGCAATTAGTCCTGTGGCATTAGAGTCACCGGTGTAGGTGATGTTGATTGAACTGTTAGGCATTTTATTTTAACTTGGAAAGAGGAGTCTGTTTTCTAAAGTTTTCTTAGTATAGATTCGGGAAATTTCAGTAATCAGAAATGAAATTAAATCAGAAGGAATATATTCCCGGACTTGAATAAATTCCTTTGGAAATTTAAAGGTAAGAGGGAATGGGAGCTTAGAGTCGTCCTACCGACTGCGCCATGAAATTCTAGCTGTTATGTCCGAAGACGTTGTCAGCGTCGCAGGATAACTTTTGAGGAAAACAGTTCAAATTCGGAAAATGAAACTAGAACCTTTGATGAGAAGATATAGAAAAGTTGAATTCTGGCTTTGTGAATGAAGCTAGATGTTTTATGTGTACAATTTTAATTTGGACGACGCTAGGTTTAATTCTTCTCTCTTACCTTATTGGACGCTATTATTCCTGAATAATAAAAAGGGAGATTTAGGGAATGGGAAGTTTGGTTGGTTTAGAAATAATCAAAAGATTCCGAGTAAATTTTATGTTCAAAAGTAATCTTCTATATTCTTAGTCTTTAGAAAATACAAAGTGCAAGTTTGAAACAAAATCGAGAATTACGCATAGAATTGATAACCAATATTGAAATGGGAAAATGTAAGAAGTTGAAATTTTATCCCAAGAAAGTTTCTTATAAAATTCTGATAGCCGTTTACTTTGAATTTCAAAAGGTTGCAAGTATTTAAATCTCTAACTCACAATTTATGGTTATTTGGTAATTTAATCCTTATGTTCTTATGTTGTGGATCCTTCAGTAGCACAATCGTCCTTCTTCACCAGAATAAGAGTTTTCTCAGAACCTATTATGAGTACTTCTTATTGCATCACCTTCACGCACTGGCTCAAGGTTAAAACAGAGTTTGGATAGTTTTTTGGTTGAGAATGTCCACAAACACGTAGGCGTCAATTAGTCCTCTTAATATGCAAGAAACACTACTACTTTCGATTTTAGGATGCAGTATCCCTGTACACTTTCGTCCAATACCTATCTAATATTATTCGATAGGTTACCAAGCACAATATCGAATCTTTACGAATTATTGTATGGGAGGTTCGAAGAGACAGATCGATTCCGTAAGTAATTTCCACCAAGTCAAATTCACGCTCCGACGGTTGCTTCTAGACTGCCATGATTTTGATTTTGGGGAGTGGATCAATTCGTGGTGGTTACACGAATTGACTTTTGATTGGTGGAAATTATGGCGTGGTTTTTTTCCACCTCTTATTCTTAGAGGGAATCGACCTGTCAATTCAGCAATTTTCTTTTTGACAGGTGAAGTTCGCTGCCCTGGCATGTGTCATTCTGCCACAAAGGCGAGTGAACTCACCTGTATGGTGAAATTGATTTCTGATGATTTTACTCTCTTGTTTCCGTGGAGATGGAATTTGATCTGAGCAATTAAAAGCTAAAGTTAATATTTATTGAGAATATTCGTAATAATTAATATTTATGTAAAATGTAGGAAAACTATTTGCGTAATTTTTGGACATCACACAACCAAATGTCGCGAAACTAACCAATTAACATAATAAAAAAATCCTTGATGTTGTAACATTCCCAATTCTACTGGGGATGAAATTGGCCAATTAATCCGCCCCTTTCCCCTGGGACCTAAACTCGTCAAGATAAAAATCGAAAGTTGGGCGCCAATCATTTTTTGTTCCTCCGGAAATGATAAACCGGCATAATTCTCATTTAACATTAATTACAATTAATTTCTCAATAAACCTTCATTCTCAAAATGGAGGCGAAAAACCCAATAGAATACTATAAAATAAAGTCTCAAAAAAAAATCCCAGGAAACGGTGGTATTATCCGCGCTGTTCAGGGAGTCGGTTATGTTGAGAGGGATGGATCCTGGTGGACACAAGTTTATTGGGCAAAACTCTGAAATAAATTACTCAAAATCTCTAAATTCATGAACAAAACCAAAACTATATTCAATAGGAAGACTATTAATAGAAGGTGGAGAGAAAGACATACAAAATTAGGCGTGACATACGCAGGGACCTAGAAATTTTAATTCCTCAAAATCCCGATAATCTCGAATTTGGCCAAAAGGCAAGAAAATAATCTGAGGCGAATATTCGCAATTCGCAAGTAACTTTCATTCCCAACCGGCACGGCGATAAACGCATAATTCAGGAAATGGAGCGAAGTTCGAGAAAATCACCCCAATACTACTAATTCCCTAAACCCCAGAAATGAAGTTTAAGGCGCAGGACGCCGGGCGCCCCAGATACAGCTCTGCTCGACACTTTCTACAAGTGGATGCTCACTGAGCACAAAACTTAGCCACGTGAGAGCTATCGGCCGGCACGGCAAACAAGATTCGAGATGAATTTTCTAGACGCACAAAAACTGTACAAAATGTCGAAATATCCGAAATACTAACGCGTGAATCGCATGACGAATTGTTAACGTTCGTAGTCGTATTTAATTATTAATAAAAATGGCTAAAACAGCAATTAGACGCGATAAAATAATCGCAGGAGGGAATGAGAGATGAAAGAGGCTCGCACCTTGACGTTTCACGCAACGAGAGAACAAGAGATGTTCTCCGCTCGGTGTTCCAAGTAAGACTCTCTGTAAGTGATCATATTTAATCGTCAGAAATATTCCCAACATCGTTTCTAAAGGATGACGTACCGAACATTTTTGAATGAGGCGTCTAATACGCAATTGAATCGTCTCGAACACTGAAAAGGTCTCCGACGAGTCGTGATGTTGTCCAACGGATATCTTCCATAAAAATCGCTCTACAGCAGAAGTGGGCAACCTCAGCTCTCGGAGCTACTTCAGCTCCCGACTTCAATTAGGCTAAATTGTCTCAAGCCATAAAATTTATGGCTGCGCCCCCATTCGGGCCTGTGATGCCCTGCGCGTAGGCAAGAGTAGAGGGGATATTCGGCATAAACTTGGTGGTGGGAAAAGTAAAATAAGAAAATTTTCGATTTTTCCCATGGAAACTTCCTTTTAATTACCCAAATTTTCGTTCCGATTTTTTTGATTAGTTAATACGTTTGTGCACTAATGCATTGCACAAAAAAATATTCGTAACTTCCATATATTGCTTGAAGAGGAAATATTGTTCAGAAAACTATTAATAATTATTATTATGTTGTTGATCATAATAAATTTCCGAATTTCCCTTCTTTATTTTTCACTCTCAACTCCAAATTAAAATGCCGGAACATTTCCCTAAGAAAAATATTATCAGTGTCTTTCAATCCTTGGAAATATTTAATGCATAATTTTTAATCGATTCCCATCAATATCGATCGCTTATCAACATTAATAGTATTTCTCAACAAAATAATAATATAATAAAAAATAAATAATAATGGTGTTCCTCAATTTTATTATGGAATCTGCGTGTATTATCAAATTGAATTATCACTTCGTTTAATTGAAAAATCGGATAAATTTGACCAATTTTCAATATGTCCTTGAGAACATACTAGTTCAAGCCATTTACGAAAAAATGTCCTCAAATCTTTCTTTTAAAACTCATTCCGTTATGTAGAAACGGTTCTTTCAAAAACATCATCTTTTAGTATGAAAGAGTTGAAATAATGCGAGTAATTTCACATAGACTCAACTTTTATGCGGCTTAATATTCAATAGTTTTCAGTGCGTTATTAGCAACTCACAATGATATTATGTTATTAATCACCTTCGAGTAATGTTCTACGAAAATGAAAATTGGTTTTTTATCGGTAATGAAAATACCTCATTTTCAAAAAAACCATAAATGGGTCAAAATTTCCTTTTTCTTGCTGAAATTTTACTCCAGGTTTTAGGTTTTTTTGGCGGGGAATTACCCGGACATGACTCACCAGTCCATCCAATTTTTTAAGTTTAAGAAAACAGAAAATGTCCAAGCACGATAGAAAATTTCACAACATTTTCTCCTCACATTTCCATAGCGCGCATGCGCCATCTCCCAATATTACCCCCACTCGACAAATGTACGACAACCCTTGTAATAGCGTCAAGTCTCCTATAATTGGGACCTTAATTATTTTATGGCTGCAGCTCCGAGCTTACCTGAGGTTGCCCACATCTGGTCTATACTATATACCAGAGGTGGGCAACCTCAGCTCTTGGAGCTACTCCAGCTCCCAACCTCCATTAGGCAAAATTGTCCCAAGCCATAAAGTTTATGGCTGCACCCCCTTTGGTCCCATGATGCCCTGCACGTAGGCGAGAGTAGTGGGGATATTCGGCAGAAACTTGGTGGTAGTAAAAGTGAAATAGAAAAATTTTCTATCTCTCTAATGGAAATATTTTTTCAATTATTGCTTTTCTTGTTATTATCCTTTTGATTGGTTATTGGTTATTTTTATTCATCTTTATAAAAGCGGACTTCGTACCTTTCATAGATTTCTTGAAGTAATTGTGAAATTATAATTGAAATATTGTTTGGGAAACAATTATTAAATATTACCACGTTGTTAATAGACCTGAATTGACATACACTTTCAAATTTTTCATTTCTATAGTTGCCGCTCTCGATGCCAAATTTTAATCAACAAATTTCTCACAATCTTTAATTGACGATGAAATATTACTTTCTCAAGTTCATGAGCATTCCACATCCATTTACACGTATGAATATTGAATCTAAATCATCATCTTTTAATTCCATTTTTTTTAATGAAACAGAAAATGTCCAAACACGTGCATAAAAATTCAAACCATTTTGCCCTCACATTTCAATCACGCGCGTGCGCCATCACTCGATGGTACCCTACCACACAAATATACGACAACCCTTGTAATCACGTTAGGGCCCTTACAATTGGAACCTTAATAATTTTATAGTTACAGCTCCGAGCATACCTGAGGTTGCCCACCTCTGCTCTACAGGCACGAATTCTGCTCTCCCGTACTGAACATTGGCTTTTTAATAATTAGAAGGCGCGGCAACGAACCTGACACACACTCGTGACGCGAAATCCGCAAAATTAAATGGGAATGCATGGTAATGGTCACCCCTAATCTTCCTCCTTGTCTCCAAGCTGTATGTCAGCAAAATCTCTAACTCTTTCTCTCCTTCCTGGTCGCTAAATGTTTCTCGCACCTCACGCTAACTCGTCGGCACACAATGAATCCTCCAGAACCCGTAATTGACACAAAAAACAATAATTTGCTGCACGCACCCGTATCTCGACTGATGTCAACAACTAACTGGTGGTTTCGCAGCATGGCGGGCGGGAACGCGGTTAGTGCCCCGTATCGCAACTAAACCCTAGTAACTTTCAATTCCCTAGCGCGCGAATATAAAATACGGCAAAACGGCAATTCATTTACTCTCGAGTTGATGAAGGGTTTTTCTCATCAAATACTTTCTTTTTAATTCCGGGCACGTACTGGGATGGTTTTCTCACGGGATCCCGGGATTGGAACGAATAAAATTACATAAATCCTAATTTTCTCCACATAATTAATTCTTACTAATTCTTTAAACTTCAGTTTCCACGAACCCCAAGCAACCCGGCTACTCAGGAGTTCCCCATGGTTGCACTGATTCCCTCCTGACCTGTCACCGAAACCCTAAACCCCAATAATCTTAAAAGTCAAGATGTTTGGCGTGCAAACGCAATTAAAGACTCAAAAAAATTAAAGCGAAATACGCAACACAGACTCTCACTAATTTTGGGCATCCAAAATGCCATTAAATCCTAAATTTTCAATAACTCTAAATCTCAATTCTGCACCCTAATGGGTCTTTCCCTGCGTACTCACGATGTTTTAACAATTCTATGGATGATCTCGCCGTCCAATTTGTTAGATTTCCTTACAATGTAAAAAGAACTAATTTCAAATGGATTATTTGAGAGGGAGAGAGAGTCACCAAAATTCCACTGATTAGAGTGGCCAGAGATTCCCTGATAAGATGATTAGTCTAACAGTCCTTCAGGACTCGGATGTACGTAACACCAAATAATAGAAAATAAACTTTCGCCACAATAAACGAAATAATTATTAATAAAAAATTGGCCACCGCGCTCACCTGACTTCCCCGAAAATCTTCCTCAACACAAAAACCACCAAACGGGAAGAAATTTTAACAACGTAGGTGAAAATGGGCAACAGGTAGGTAAGGCAGCGAATTAGATGAGGGGGGGGGGGGGGGGGGGGGGGTGACAACGTCATCATCCACCAATCCCAATTAATCGGACGTGCGCAACTGATACAGTTCAACCCAAAATGCATGCGCTCTTAATTTTTGCGATGCTTGAAAAAAATAATTAATTGTCATCAATTAATTAGAATAAATTGTCACCGCTTCTTTAACATCGATGATTATTCCCTACGTCCTCCGCTGCACTGAAAGCAATGATTCTCTCATATCATTACTCAATAAATATTCGCTGGTCTCCGGACAGCCATGTGCACGAATCTCTGCGTCACTTCCGGTGTTAAGGTGACTGCATTGTGGCTCAATTATCGGCCACATCTAAAATCCCATCGAATATCAAACTTTTATGAGCCTGACGACATCTCTCCGCTGCCTGGGGATCCTCAGCGATGTCCTCACATGGAACCCAGTGGCGCGTAATTTTGATTCAAAATAAAACAAAACTAAAATTAATATACTACTCTCCTCTCTTCTTCACAAACTCTGACCATTGAAGGGGACTTCCCGTCTGGTGGAAGTCTTTAAAATCACGCGAATTGGTCGAGAACCAGCAACTAGTAGAAATACCACGGTACAAGCTTTAAATCATTTTTAGCACACAGAAGCCAAATTCGAAAGGATTGTGACGAGGTACAAGTTTGAGTCCCCCCTACCCCCTATATATTTCCCGGTCGGTCAAGTTAGGCTAAGATGAATTTTTTTTCCACCATTGGGCAACCCATCCTCAGATATTCCTTACCGTCGCTCCCGTCTTCGCTCCAGTCGCCCTAGTACTTACCATCATGAGACGAAGAAGACCTCACGTCACCCTGGAAGACAGAAATGCGGCTCGAGCAAGCTCCAAACAAAAAAAAAAGGGAAAAGGACACCCGGGATAAGTGGTTCCGATTACCACCGATTATTGCAGATAACAGGGAACAAGAAGAATACCGAGTGATGAGTGGCAAACACTCGTCGTACCGCTGCCCCACGAGTCTCTGCCCCGAACAGTAGGAATAATTAGGGATAGAAATTTTGGAGATTAATTTTGGAGGATAACTTGGAAGAGATTTATGGTGTGTGTTGAGATTTTCGGAGGAATTATTATAGAAGGAGTGAAGGAATTATTGCATGGAAACATTGTTTCTTGAGGAGTGTGAAAGACGATTGTTCTTGGGGAGAATAGTGTTGAGGATTTGCATGCGGAGGATATTGGAGAGGGCATTGACTTTAGGATTCTGGAGACGAGTTGAGAAGAGAACCGGGAGAGGGGAAAGAGGAGCGTGAGGGGCATGACGACGGCACTACCCATGAATGCCCCATGTTATTCCCGGCTGCAACAGGTTTTCCCTACCCCGGATATTAATATTAATGGCCCCCCAACGATGGGCGTCTCCAATATTATCTGTTCCTTTTCCGGCACAATGGCTACCCCCTAATTATTATTAACCCTCTTTTTCAGTCGGCCCCCCTAACTTCTTCCCTATTGATTTGTTTAGAATCTCCTTTTTTTTCGATTGTGTTGCGTTGTCGAAAATAGGCTAGCCTTACCCGTGCCCCTCGGTTCAAGAATGAAATACGAGGGACTATGGTACATTCATTGGCGTGTCAGATAAAATTGGAAATATGTTCAACATTTCTTTCATTCAAAATTTCTGCCCAGCTCATTTTTCACCCATATTTTCCACTCTTTCAGGCCATTCCATAAGATACCTAATTATTCCCCTCTTCTCTAGATTCCCCAATTTTCGTGCTTCGATAGGATTTATTTGAAATTATATTTCCCGTCAAGTTCATAGGATATGTATTTAAAATCTTATTAAAACAGCAGATTCATTTTATTGTTGATCAATTATTTATACAAGATTTATTTATACAAGATTATTCATAAATATTATAAAAAATCTGGCTACTGAAAAATAAAATAATAATGCTTCCAGGCTTTTAGCGGTCTTGGCGTTCCTTCATGAGTTGAGAAATTGTAATGAGCCTTTCGGCCATTTTGCACTCTGCACATGGCAGCCGCCTAGTCCATAGGTCTCAGTATGTTGGCCCTGCGAGCAAACCCGTAGAGCCCTTCTATACCGTCCCCATCAATATACATTACCTTGATGCAAGTGGTGCTGAAGACATCCACTGAATCTCATCAAGACCACTGAATCTAGTGCTTAGATGGTGCATCTCAGCCAGCTTTTTCGTAGGCTCACGTAGGAGGTTTCTTGTGTGCTTAGCGCCTTCGACAGAGTGCCACTTTGCGACAAACCCCCCCTTCGCTCGTTTCTGGATCATATCCCTGACGAACTTTATGTGCACACCTACCAGGTTCTCCTTTGTGGGCGCAGCATCTAGACATCCACTTTCGGCCAGCTCGTCGGCTTTCACATTCCCGAGGATTCCAACATGACCTGGCACCCAAACCATTTCCAGCTGATTATAGGCAGGAATCTTTCCCATCAGCTCAGTGCAGTCGTTGACTAATCGAGAGTAACTCTCAAGCCCTTAGCAGTGCCTTCAATGCACGCCTGCTATCTGAGCGGATGTATATCTTCTTGCCCCTGCCCCCCCTGTCCAGGATTTCCCAGGTGCAGGTCCTCAGGGCTGCAAACTCTGATTGGAGTACGGTTGCATGCGAGTCCAGTCCAAGAGTCCTTGCAATTGAAGGTACTTCGGACCTGATCTCTGCTCCCGCTTCTTTGCCAATTCTGGAGCCATTCGTGTATCAGACCAGCTCCTTCGGTTTCGTCTATTTTTTATCACTCCCCGGCTGAGTTATCCCATCTCCAAGGTTGACGTTGACATTCAATTGGAAGTGCCATCGCGGTCCGCAAGTATCTCCTTCTCGGGACAGCAGTCCCGTAAGGGCACCGTCCGCAGTAAGGATTGCCGCATGACCACTGCTTGACCCCTTCCATAGGTCTTGTAGCCGTAATCTCGCAGCTGAAATTAGCATCACCTCCTTAAAATAATTAGTTGGGCCGGCTGGCTGAAGAGCAGAGCCTCCTCTATACGATGTCATACACCCCCAGTCTCTCGATTCTCTTTCTCTAGTTCTCCCCGCTAGCGCTCTGACCGTACTGTCCTCGAGAGAGAAGTGGACCAACCTAGTTCAGAGCATGGGAGCGATCCATGTGATGATGGATGTCTCGATCTCAAAGGATGCCGCCGCCTTCTCCATGATTCAAAAGGAAGTGTGGTCAAAGGCGTCCTCTATGTCAATAAAGACAGTGAGGGTGGTCTCTCTCCTTTCCTTTGCTCTTTCTATTTCTATGAGCAGGTTATGCAATGCCGTTTCAGTTGTCCTGCCCGCCTGGTATGCATGCTGCGAGGGGCTAATAGGATTCATTTCCAGCACTCCCTCTTTTATGGGCCTGTCAACGCGCCTCGCCACCGTCTGCAGTAGCAAAGAGCTCAGGCTGATAGGCCGATAGGCTTTGGTGTTGTCAAAGCTGCATTTAACCGGTTTAGGAATAAACACACCCCTGACGTCCCGCCATCTTTTTGGGACATGACCTACAGCAAGACATGGCCTTACTGCTGGTAGCAGCCTATGCAGAAGCAGCGGGCCCCCTTTCCGCAGAAAAGCCGGGTGTACACCATCAGGACCCGGGCTCTTATACATTTCGAGGGAGTCCACCGCCCACTGCAGCCTGTGCAACGTCACAATTTTCGAGGCTAAGTCTCATTTCGGCCTGCTCGCGTTTGGCCGTACCCAATCCAATCTAGTGCAAACTCTCCTCCCCTGTATAGGTAAGACGCCGAAATGCACCTGGATAAGATGTTCCCGTATTTTCTCTGCGTGGGTGATAGCAGCATCATCAGGTAATATAGTTCCACTCAAACCTTGAAATGCTCCGCCGGAGAAGACCTCGCGAAGCCTGTCTCCATCTCCTCGCAGAACGTCCTCCATGTTGACTACTTCGATTTTTTGATGAGATTTTTGGTTCCGTCTGTACCTTCCTGTATTGACTTCAGTCTTCATCGCTTTTGGGGGGGTACGCTCGGTTCCAGAGTCGCCTAGCCAGGCCTCTCAGTCTCCCTCGTTTCGGGTTCCACCATTTAACTCTCCTTCTTGCATGGTCTAATCCGGCTTGCCCCGTCGAAAGACTCGGCTAAGGTCCTGTGAATTCTCTCCAACCTCATTATCTAATCTCTCCGTGTTGCTGGGTCTCACACGTCCGACCTACAGCCTTTCCTCCAGTACCCTCCTAAAAGCGGTTCAGTCGGGGGCCTTGGGATTGCTTCGCGTTACCCTGCGCAATCGCAGCAATGCGCTGAATTCAGAACTTGATTCACCGGTGGTCGAAGAGTGAATCCTCAAGTTCCACCCTCCAGTTCACGCAGTGTCGCGCCATTCTGTGATTGCACAGTGTGACGTCGATGGCACACTGGCATCTGGGATTAACAAACGTAGGACCAGTCTATCTGTTTAGGATCTCCAGCTCCACTTCTGCAAGGTACCCTAACAGGGCTGTTCCTCTGGTATTAATCCTGCTGTTACCCCATACATCATGCTGCGAGTTTGCATTGCACACTATGATGCAGCTCCCTGGTGGGTAGTATTTCTGTGAAATTATGTGGGAGGTACACCGAACAGAAGACAATCTCCTCGATCGGTCCCTCTCCACGTACTTGCACCATAACCGCGATATTCTTGTGAGAGAAGTGCGCCATCCGAGTGAGTCTGCAAGGTTTCCTGGCAGTGCAGGTCCTGGGTCCCAGATTGTCCCGAGAAAAAAAAAGTTCCTCACCTAGCTCAAAGCCCCTTACAGAGCCCCCGTAGCACTAGGGCTCCTGTATTAGACATATATATGTTTGCCCTTCTGCAAAGCTGCGATTCGGCAGGGCAATCGCAGCCTTGCAGTGTTGCAAGTTCATTTGGAAGCATCGGACAAGCGATGAGGTTAGGCGTCTACTCGTACACCGTCGTCTGCTCTAGCGCCTCTACGCATTTGGTTCTTCAGGGCCCCCTTAAACTTGGTTCCCCTCCGGACCTGCTGACGTGGTTCCGATGCCCTTTACCCCGCGGTCCTGGTCCATTAACACCTCCTGGATGCGCCCAGCTTATGCCTTCACTTGGGTCGATTCCGGGTAGCCGGCTGGCACTATGGCCACACTGTCACCACCCATCAACACCTCTTTGAATGAAGTTGTTACAAGGCCTTTCCTCATCCTCTGCTTTTTATACGGCTTGGATGCCTCCGGAGGTGTGGCGCACGATGTCGGTACGATAACTCTCACCATAGCTTGGGAAGTTGGTCTGAGACGGTGTTTTAGAGCATTCAATGAAGGTTTAAACCATCTGTTCACTCGTGTGGCTGCTCTTGGCCAGGTACCGATGAGGACCAGCGGGATCCAGGCCCGGATACCTCTCGATACCCGTCCCAAGTCCCAGTAGCTCTGGCCATTTCCCTATCCGCCACGCTTGGACGCACCTGGTTGGCAATCAAGCCTGCCGATCGTCTCTTTACGCGCACGTCCGGGCTCAGGAAAATAATAAGAAACAAAATAATTCGAATGACTTTCTAGGTTCTAAGGCTAAATTTATTCTCCAAAATATCTTCCCCAAAATTTGTCCACTGAAATTTCACCCCGGGAATTCCTTCCATACAAATTTTTGCCCAATTAGAAAATTGCTTCAAGATTCCTCAATTTTTCTCCTTACTTTCATAAAAAGGGTAATAAAAATGGTTAAAATTTCACGTCAATAATGAAAATGGCTGTGCTCACCCATCTCTAAGTGGATATTTATATTATAGATTGAACGCTGGTGCCAATAAAATAACTTGCATGTGTCGCAAATACACAGACGGCTCTCGGGTCATTTGCCACTGTTTAATGAGAGACCTGCTCTAGTGGAAATAATGAGCTGATGGATGAGATGAGGACGGATTTTTTGAGGAAGCGTTGAGCGGGTCAAAACAGTTCACTGCCGGCGGTTTGTAACTATGTCACCAGAAGTCAAATTTATTATTAAATAATTATGCCATTGAGCTGTTCACAATTGATGAGTCACTGATTAACCAAATAATGAGCGGACCGAATTCTTAGTAAAGATAATAATGGGCTGTCACATAATGAGTTGACCCGAGGAACGGAAAAAGAGCGGTAGTAATAGCGCAGAGCTTATCACGAGTTCCCGGAAACGAATGAGAGAGAGACACGGGCTTACAGGTGCCACGTGCGCTTATTCTAATGGTCACATGATCTATTTTAATATATATCAAAACGTTCGTGAGGTTGAGTTGGTCCTTGACGTACTTGGTCAGTTTGGCAAGGAGAAGAGCTGCGGCGAGTTCTAACCGTGGGATTGTCAGCCGTTTGTGCCGTGCGACCTTCGTTTTCGAGCAGACCAATGTGAGTTGCGGTTTTCCGTTGCTGAAAACCTTGAGATAGACCACGCCTGACATTGCCACCTGCGAAGCATCGGAAAATCCGTGTACTTCAACGACGGAACCCGTGAGCAGTCCAAGCCACCTGGGTATGGTGACCTCCGACAACTGGATGAGTTCATCCCTGAATCGCCGCTAGCGTTGCGCAGTTCGGGGAAACTGATTCGTCCCATCCCAGCTTCTCGATCCATAGAGCCTGGAGCAATATCTTGGCTCGTACAACCACTGGTGCTAGAAAGCCCAATGGATCGAAGAGTTGAGCCGTCTCCGATTATATGATCATCTTCGTGATTGAGCTGGTCTCAGGCTGAGTGACGGAGAACTGGAAATTGTCCGTTCCAGGATGCCAAGAAACCCCTAGAATCTTAGTGAGTGAGTCTTCTATGGATCGCTGTTCTTGAGAGGTGCTGTCAGGTTGAAGAGATGTAAGTAGATCTGGGCTATTTGAGTGCCATTTGGCTAGCGGAAAGCCTCCTGACAGGCAGAGCTGTGTCATCTGGTGAGCGGTCCTGAGTAGTTCTTCATCTGAGTCAGTCCCCCCGCAGATATCGTCAACATATCGTCCTTTCATGAGCGGTTCCACCGCGAGAGGATAGTTCGGTCCTTCATTCTCAACGAGCTGATGAAGAACACGTATTGAAAGAAACGGAGCTGATCTGGTGCTATAAGTAACTGTAGTGAGCTGATATGTGACGATATCTCTGTTTGAGTAGGTCCAAAGTATTTGTTGGAGTGGCCAATCCTCCGGATGTACTCGAGTTTGACGAAACATCTTAGTTATGTGCGTCATGAAAATGAGCCGATTCCGCCGAGAAAAGAGGAGTACATCCGAGATATCTTTCTGCAACTTCTCTCCCGTGTGCATGATGTCGTTCAACGATTGTCCTGAGCTGGTCTTATTGAAACCCTTGAAAACGACTCTGAGCTTCGTCGTCTCACTGCTCGCCCTGAGAACTCCGTGATGAGGGAAGAAATATTCCGATGAAGCGTCAGTCCGAGAAGGGGACGAACGGTCCGAGACCCTCAACCCTCCTGAAGCCGAAGCTTCATGTGCTAAGGTCATCTGGGTGACCGTGCCCTTCACCTTGAACTGGCGCTGATGAGCTGATCTAGCGAGCTGTCCAGAAACTCGACGCATGTGGCCGAGCTCTTCGTATTCCCTGAGCAAGTCCGTGTAGAGCTGACGATACACCTCATCACGGGAGAGTTTCCTGAGCAGACGATGGAGGCAAGCGAGTGCAGATGATCGTGAATCCCCGAGCAAGGATGCTGAGGCTTTGAGCTGTATCCGAACGATGTAGCGGCCAGAGGAATCTCGTGAGTAGGTCCGTTAAAAGTGTTCTTCACACTGAGCTTCCTCCTCGCTGAGCTGAACCTCTGGAGTCCCAGTGATCTGCTCCTGGATCCAGAATTTGGTGAGCAGTTTATTCAGATCATCGTTGGTGACCGTTAGATGAGAAGTTGCTATTTGAGTAGTATCAGGGCCTTCCGTCGGTCCGAATACGATCCATCCAACTCGCGTGAGCTGTGCCGACGTTGAGTTTGGTCCATTGGTGATGGCGTTGGGTAAGATGAGCTGCCCATAGACATAAGCGCCGAGAAGGATGTCAATTGGTGCTGGTGTGAGAAAATCGGGATCAGCGAGTTGCAGTTTTTCCAGATGATCCCATGAGAGCTGACTTGATGGAAATGTTGGTAATGAGTTGGTGAGCTGACCGAGAGCATAGGCAGAGACCCTGAGTTGAAAGTTAGAGTGAGTGGACTGTATAGTGAGCCGAACCTTGCCTAATGCGGGCCCAGATGCCGCGTCTCCAATTCCCGAGATTCGTAGCTGAATTTTAAGTCTTAAGAGCCCAAGCTAACGAACGAGCTGATCTGAGATGATAGAGATTTCCGATCCGGGATCAATGAGTACACGGACCTGGTGAGCTGGACGATCTGCACGTACCAAAAACCCAAGGCTGGTAGCCAGAAGGACACTGGGCTAGGAGCTGGCTGACGAGCTGAACAGGAGACGGCAATCTGAACTGATGAACCTCAAACCTGGTCTGCCCAAGACGCGCTGGGGTTGGCAGGAATGGATGGAGGTTGAGTTGGACCTGCAGGCTGAGCCTTGAGCTCAGTCCTCTCCCCCTGATGAACGTAAGTCACCACCGGAACTGGTTTCTGCGGATCTGAGCTGGTCTGTTACCTCTGTTGACCTGGACGTGCAGGCTGACTCGATGGCTGACTGTGCAGCATCGAGTGGTGGAGCTTCCCACAGTACTGGCAGGTGGTCTTTGACCTGCAGTCCCTGACCGAGTGTCGTCCCAGGCAGTTGTAGCAGAGGTAGCGCTTTTCCACTACCTCCCTACGGGCCAACACTGAGAGCTGACAGAAAGATGAGCAGGACGTTAGGGAATGATCCGCCTCACACATGGAGCACGGATACGTGAACTTCTCCGTTGGAGCAGGCTTTTGAGCTGGTCTTGACCTCTGCGTTGGTGGAGCGGTGCCATGGTGAACCTTCGCCGATGTCCCTTGCCTAGATGAGCTGACCATGTTGGGCTTTGCAACAGGAGCACGAGACGTCGAGTTAATTTCGATGCTCTCCATCGCACAAGCTTTTCCAGTGAGGAATTCCTTGAAATCCTGGTAGCAAGGATACTCCGCCGATGAGCCGACTTTTAGCTCCTATGCTTCCCGAAGTTTTGAGGTGAGCCTATGTGAGACCGTTTGAACTATCACTTGGTCCCAATGTGAGATAGGTGAGCCAAGAGCGTGCAAAGCGTTGAGCGCCTCTGAGGTCACTGCGATCAGCGCGTTAAGCTCCTTGGCGTTGTGTGAAGTCATCGCTGGGGAACTGAGGAGCTGTTCCATATGAGCTGAAATGAGCAGTCGCTTATTTTCGTAGCGAGATAAGAGCAGTTTCCATGCAATCGAGAATGATTCATCCGAGCGCTTCCAATGAGCTTCTCATGAGTGCTTTCAAACTTTTCCCAATATGTCTCCTGGATCTCCAGTTTACCTTGGAGATTGTGAGAGTTTTCGCGTCTTCGATGAGCAGTTCCTTGTGAATGCGTTCAATGAACGCCGCCCGCGATTGATTCAGGCTAATGATAGCCTCAAATGATGCCATATTGAGAATAAATGAGTAGCTCAAAAAAATGAACCCGAAAAAAAACCTGAGTAAGGCGACCCCAAAAGCCAAGCAGTGAGCAATGAGAAGCCATAAAACGGAGTACTCGGTGGTTAGAGCGGTTCCCAAAAAAAAAAAACACGCAATTCACAGAGAATTAAAAAAAAACTGAAAGCTTAAAGAATTTACAAGCGCGTTAGCCAACGGGACCTGCAGTCTCAAGAACTCTAAAGAATCCAAAAAAAAAACAAAATGCAATGCGCGGTCCGAAACGAGCTGTCAAAACGTCTCAATCGCTGAGCTGTCCAAAAAAGAGTGCAAGCCGCGGAAAAAATCCAGGATAATTCGAAAGCCAGAAAATGCAGGAAAGTAGCAAAAAAAGGGAAAAATAGTAATTTATTGCTACTCAGCCAAATGCCAAGAGTTGAGCTGGTCCAATTATCTTGACGTCCTGGGGCGGGTCTGCAGTGTGACTAGTACGACCCTGACGGATGAGCGGGGCCCTCGGTTTCCTAGGGTGATCCTGGTATGATGAGCTGGGCACTGGTGACTGGTGATACGGTCCTGGCTGCTGAGTGGGGTACTGCCTGGGCTTGAGACGGTCCTGATAGATGAGCGGGGCCCTCGTGGTGATGTGACGGCACTGCACTGAATCTCTACACTCTCTCGTAAATCACTCCGATGCCACGCGAAACCGATAAAAAACACAAAAATATTCCACTGATCCGGCTCGAAGGACCAAAATGTATAATGAGAGACCTGGTTTAGCGGAATTAATAAGTGGATGGATGAGATGAGGATGAATTTTTTCAGGGAGCGTTGAGCGGGTCAAAAAAGTTCACTGCAGGCGGTTTTTAACTATGTCAGCAGAAGTCAAATTTATTATTAAATAATTATGCCACTGAGCTGCTCACAATTGATGAGTCACTGAGTAACCAAATAATGAGCGGACCGAATTCTTAGTAAAGATAATAATGAGCTGTCACGCAATGATTTGACCCGAGTAACGAAAAAAGAGCGGTAGTAATAGCGCAGAGCTTATCACGAGTTCCCGGAAACGAATGAGAGAGAGACACGGGCTTACAGGTGCCACGTGCCCTAATTCCAATGGTCACATGACCTATTTTAATATATATCAAAACTAATGAAGAGCTGTCCAGGAAGTGGCGCCTCAGGTGTCAAAAGTGATGACCCTTTGGTCATCTCAGGTGAGAGCGTCAGGTGTGCGTGAGTGGGGAGAGAATGAATGAGCCGTGCGTGTGTATGTGTGAGTGCCTGTCAGCTGACAGGATTTCCAACAGCCACACATTCTCGTCTGATACAACAGGTCTGTATTCTCCTATAATTCCTTACCAAACGGAAGATTTTTTCATTCGTTCATTAATCACGATCATTAATGTAATTATTTCTCAAATATTGGGCTAAATTCTGAAGAAGATCGAGCATAAAACACATGCTCCAGAATTCGAAGGAATCGAAAAACAAAGAGTTGTATCCAATATGAGACAGCAAGCAGTTCAGGGACATGAATTAGCCTCTAATATTGTGACTTCGGCAATTATGACTGTACCTAAGTCAGTTACTGTACGTTTGCCTCGAGCTGATATATTAGCGAGAAGAGTGCGAGTTATACGTGAGAATGAAAATCCAGTTCCACCAAATCACGAAAAGGGGAGTTGTTTGGTGAGGATCTCGGTTAGGGTGGACTGGGAAAGACGTAGCGTGAAAGCCGGTGAAGAATGTTAAGAGATTGAATTTTTAAAACCGTCGTTTGACTCCGGCGGAATCGAACCTCCTTGATCGTCTTAACTCTATCACTTCTTACAATGCAGAGAAATTTAAATCTAACACTCATGGTGAATTCACTGTAATTATTAATGTAAACAAGTTGGTGATCGTACTAAATGACCTTCTAAAGGAGGTACTAATATGAACACCTCGAATGGTGATGTCCTGTTGCGGCTGGAGGCGGGAGATTTTCTGATTGTACGAAATTAACTGAATGCTTTGAATGCTCGTGGCTGTCTGACTGACGCGACAATTTCGTTGATTGACTGGGCCTGGCCGATGACCCGAGTTTTTCACGTGTTTTTCGAAAGTGGCTGCTCCACCCTGTCGGTAATTCGTCCAAGTTAGGCTGTGTTTGAAATAGAAGTAATTTTGATATTCCTCCACTCTACACTGTTACAAGGAAAGAAAAAAATTCTATTGTCTGCTTCAGCAGATAATTCTCGCCTATTAATATTTACGACAAAAAAAAATTTGAAAAAATTGGGAGACTGCAAATATTGGTATGGCACATTCAACTCTGTACCGAACGCTTTTGCACAACTATGGACAATACATGGGGAAATAAATAACATGGTTGTCCCATTAGTATATGCACTTAAGCCCAATCGTACCAGAAAAACGTATCTGAAAAGTTTATCAGTATTATTAGAAAGCAATTTACGACGAGCACCAGAACGTCTTCTTACAGACGTGGAGTTGGCTTTCATAATAGCAATAACGAAAAAATTCTCAGAATGTCGTATTCAAGGTTCTCACTTTCACTTTCGGGTAGTCATTGTGACGAAACATCAAGGAACTAGGCCTATCACACTTATATTTCAATGTGTCTTCTGTTCGAGACATCCAATTATTATTTGCTCTTGCTTTTGTTCTATTAGAAGGTGTGATTGAGGCTTACAAAATGATTAACGAAATAACATTCTACATAAACAATCGCAACAGATTAGATGCACTTCTGGAATACATGGAAATTACATTGGTTTATTAAATCGCCGCGGAGAACATCATAACGCAAAAGTTAATCCTACGTTATGAAATACGTATAAGGCAGTGAAAAACGGATTAAGCCGAACTAATAATGCTGTCGAGAGGTGGCATCATGGATTTAGTGCGAAAGCTGAAGCATCTGATGTGTGTTTATGGAAATTTATAGATCTATTAAAAAATCAGCAAAGTGCAGCTGAGCTTGCAATTGCACAATTAGAATCTGGAGCAGCTCCCAAACCAAAAAGAAGTGCTTACAGAGACTGTAATAGACGTTTTTCGGGGACCGTGGATGGGTATGAACGAACAAAGTTCAAAACTTATCTGAAAAAAGTTGCCAATTTGTTGGCTTATTAATAAAGAAAAATGAAATAATACAAAACTATATTCGTTTATTTGTTGTTTCATTATTTTCATAATAACAATTTATTCCCAAGATCTTGGTATCACTTTTTTTTTTAAAATTCTCATCGACAAATACTATTTGAGAGAAATTTACGACTATAAATAAATGGCAAAAAAAGAGGAGGGGGGGGGGGGAGTAATATTAGTGTTGAGAAATTGTGGGGGAGAAATTTTGCGGAGGAATTTTCGTAGTAGAATTTTTTTGGAGAAATCTAGCCCTGCTACTTTTCTAGTCTCTCGCTTTAACCCCCACATCTACCGATTATTTTAGGTGGCGCCTACTGCGTTCTTCACATACCCAGTTGGCAACGTTGTGCCTGCTCTTTTTGCACCTGCCTATGTCTCATGTTTACATTTTCTGATAATGGAGGATTGATGTGAACATTTCGATTCTTCTTATTATTGTTGAATATAGTTTCCTATCTCAATCGTCGGATTTTATTAGGTATATTATCATTGAAATCTTCATTGGCTTCTGATCGATGTTCCTGAGATACTTTCACAGTCGAAGCTTTGAAGAAAACTATCGCGCCTTTCAATCAATCTATTAATGCGATTTCATTTTTCACGTCACCCCCTCCCGATCATTGAATGAGACTCATAATTGTTCCTGCGTCAGTAACTATCGATGCAGAGGTGCCACGAAAAGTATGGTCCCTGTAAGCCGCAGCTGATCCCAAGCTTAGGAAACTGATAATTGTACAAGACAGCTTGCTGAATGTATGTTCTCCGACATTTTAAACCGTACCTTCGCTTTTGTTGCATCCAATATAAAAGTGTGAAGTTTCGGTAAGTTTTGGTCCTAGTTTCATATATTTTTTAACCATTGGATAAGATTTACGATCAATGAGAAACGTACGCTCCAAATCGGTTTTTGTGTTCAGAATCTCGAATTTTCATTCACGATTCACAGGATGATTTTCAAAATTTTTCATGTTAATAAGGCGCAACTCAGCCTTTCTACATGTCCCCTCATGCCGTTAATCAGAATTACCGTACAAAACGGCGCTTCAATTTGTAATTCATCTACAATGAACAAAATATATTGTCTTGGCAATTCCATTTGATTCGCCCAATGAAATGCCGGAAATTCCCAGTCGAAGATTCACTTTAAAGTCTTATCAGAAGAATGTTTGATTGTTAAAACCTAGTTTGAGGAAATTCTATTCCATTCTCTTGATGGGAATTACCTTTGTCAGTAGGTGATCAAAGTCGCTAGCCCTGTCAAGGATGTCAAGGAATCTGATCAAATGCTCCTGCATTTGATCAGACATTTAAACTTTGGACATTTTTTACATATTTCTCGAGGTTGACATTCTCTTTGACGGCCATTTGTTTTTTTTAAGCATAGAATACATTGACCACGAAGTACTTGGATATTTTCCCGATGCAGATAACCCAAAAAAGTAGGCCATAAAGACTTTCTCATCAAATCAATTAAAATTATTTCGTATTGTCTACTCCAAGGAGCTGTCATAACATCTGTTGTATTTATCTCTGGGTTTTTGTGACAGAGTTTTCTCTGCGTAATACAGCGCTTACTCAACTATTTCTGCAGGTAAATCAGTGTTATCACTGTTCAGGAACTGTTGCACATAATTCTCAGCTATTGAAAGATAGTTTTGTTAGATCTTACAAGAGATGTGCTATTCAATTATATTTGATTTGTGCTGATTTTGAGGTTAAAGATGGAATATCTCATATCTCCGGCGTTAGAATCACTTCTGTCATCCATGATGCGTTGGTATGCTGCGAACATGCGCGAGATTCCAATCGGGAGTAGGAAAATGGTAACACGAACCGTGGCGAGGCTTTTTTCCAAAATACTACTCAATTTCCTGGGTGGTCTGGGAAAAATCAGTTTGCCCTCCCGGAAACAGCCTGGAAATAGGTGATTTTCTCATCCCAGTCCGGAACAACCATTTTTTTTTGTGTATTCCTTGTAACGAGATTTTCCCAAATTAGGCACGTTAAACATGAATATTGAATTATTATGTCTACGATCTCCGCACTCCCCCGGGATTTCTCGAATCGTCGAAGGGTGTGATCCCGCTTCCGTTCTGTTCGTCATCGGCTTTCGCCTCTCGCAGGTAGTTTTGGTATTTACCGTATTACGAATTTATGAATATAAGGATTTTACTGTTTTCCGGATTTTTGGATTTTGTGTTCTCGCGAAGACGAGCTCCAATCCCACTCCAGTCCAACTTGGATTAAGGGTTAAGGAGCGTTTCAGATGGACGGCCACGTATGTAAGAAGTATGAATTGAAAAGTCCATATTTCTAGAATTAGAAAAATATAATCAGAGAAAATGAATTTACTCTCGGGATAATAATTCCTATAAATGAAGTATCAGTCAGAACCGAAAAATAATGCATATTATCATTTTTCATACAGCATTGGTTCAGGGGGTGGATCTTTAACTCGAGAGGAACGCAGACGACGACGAAGAGCCACCCAGAAGTACAGAACTGCTCATGCTACTCGGTGAGTGCAACGTTTTATTAACATGTAATACAGACTGGAAAATCAAATCTGCCATTCCTCTGGACAAATTATTATTTCTATTTCTAAAAATATAATTCGCATAGGCACTGAAGGAAATGAAGCTGTATATTTGAATCGTGCATAAAATAGTATATTATGCAACACGTGCGTAATATATTTTTTGACTCGTGGGGGGTTTGTCACATGAGCCGAAGGCGAGTTTTACAATCCCACGAGTCGAAAAATATATTACGCACGCGTTTCATACAAAATTTTATGTCATCGCCCCCGGAATCCGCGATTTAACCGAGCGAAGCGAGGTTAGAATCGTGCGATTACGGGCACCGATGGCATAAATAAAATTTATGGGTGACAGCACGATAGAAAAAAATCAATTGAAAAGCAATAGTTCAGAAATAGAAAATAGACATAGACTAGAATTAAATTACACTGAAATCGCGCCAACGGGCTTTGCGAATAGTAGTATTAGTTTTCTTCTACTAATCATATGATGGAGAGTGAACCTCTTAGCGATAGTACTATTCCATCCTAAACATAGATTCTAATCTATTTCGTTGTGCATTCCTTCAACAACTGTTTTTTAGGTATAAAAGAGCAAAGGTTTTGAAAATTAAGCTTAGTCATTTTTTCATACACCAACGAGGTAAAGTTAATTCGAGGAAGAACAATAAAAAATTGTTTTTCTATTCTTTCTTCCATTACAATCTATTTTATTAATATATGTTTCGCATATATACTTGACTATTTATTAATTCATTTGATATGAAATACATATAATTTCTGGGAATTCCATAATTTCGTCTCATTTTAACTACGCAATGTCCTTTAAATTGCGACTGTGTCACATTTCATTAAAAAGCTCGATTTTCAAATGTTGTCTTCATTCCCGCAGCGAAGTTTGGATTAGAAATTGTAATACTTTCTGTCTATACTGCGACGCTAGTGGTTGATTCAATGTGATGTGATGTGGTAGTCCAGTCAATTTAAGACCTCGACCCACCATTAATTCAATGAAAAAATGCTAATCGGTTCATAAAAATGTCCTAAAAAACATGTCAAAATGTATCATCTGGATTCCAACAGACAGTCAGTTAAATAAATTGAGAACTACTATGTTTTATGCGGTGGATGCCAAGAAACTGTACTGCATCAGTTCAGGCCATCCCACTGAAAATACAAAGATACTGGCAGGGACGTCTTTGGGCTAGTCGTCAGAGTGCTGGCCCTATGACCAAAGCGTCCCGGTAGCGCAGGTTCGAGTCCCGATGGTGAAAAATTTTTCATCGTTGGAAAACGAACCCAGTGCCTGTGGAAGTTAGTTATAAGGTAGCTAGATGAAAGCGCGGATAGGGAATTAGGTTGGGGTACCGCGTAGGTACTGGGAAAGGGTTGGTAAAAGACCCACCAGGGTCATACCATCTGGCACCACCCATTTATTTATTTTACAAAGATACTGGCATGTAGTACGCAAATTTCTCTATAATTGTCTACCAAAAACAACATTCTAATGTACATAATTGTTATGAAAAAACAGTACTGAAATTTTTTAACCTCAAGTTGAGATCTTACGTTCCGCCCCTTTTCGGTGCACGCAGCTTCAGCTAAGACACGCTATGTGCAATAGATTTAAATGTACTGCACGCTGTATTTTTATTTTCATAGACCGATTGGCATTTTTTCATTGACAGCCGAATTAATATTGAGTTCCAATGTTTTTACCAGCCAGATTGATTGACCTATAGCTGGCCACGCTTAGATTGCAGCCAAATCGTTCTTCATCACAGGAAATCGTTGCAACGGGTTGTGAATTAGATAGGAAGGGAAACCGGATAATTCTCGATATAATTCTACAAGAAAAATTTACTAAAACAGTACACAGTCCAAACAGGGATTTGAACGCGGGATCTTACGATTTCATATCGGGTGCTCTCTCAACTGTGCCATCTGGCTCATACTGACTTTTTTATAAACATTTACGCTCGAAATAAATTTTGTGTCAGTTGTCTCCTACGTCCTCCGTCGAACCCTACCAGTGTTATGTGAAAAATGTTTTGATTACTGCCTTCTTTCAAAAATTATTCAACTGTACTGTTTTAAATGGAATACCTTATGTAGCGGACACTGGGTCACTAGGCAGGTCGAAATATCGGGTAAAAAGTGAACCCTTCAGATGAGTTGATCGTAACTAGTCACAACAGATAGTGTCCGGAGGAGAAACGATCTTATAAATCCCACTGAGTGGGGCGAATTGCATGGGACTAAGTACTGAAGTACACAAGGGTTATAATATGAGGAATTAGCACACAAACAGAAAGACACCCTTAGGTTTCCCTTACAATAGAATTTAAATTTATTACGCTTCACTTGATATACAGAATAGAAGAAAGTCCAAGATAAAAACCAGAGGTAGATAGGAAGAGAGTGTAGGAGGGAATAGCGTAAATATTGTTGGTGTGGTTTTCTGACTCATGGTTGTTGAAATAAACGGCAACAGGGAAGGGGTGATCTCTTAGTGTTTCCTCTTCGCGGCGGATTCCGGAGAACTCCAAAAGTATGCTAGATCCTCTAGCACTGATGGAGTCAAAAACTGCTCAAACACGTTTCTCTATCGCTGATGATGATGATGATATGACCCCGGAGGTGTTGGTGGCGTTTAATAGACTTGAGTTGTCCCCTCAGGCAGAACTTGGTTGCTCCCTAGCTTTATGTTGCTAGGTGTAGAGAGATTCCGGAGCTGGACACTCGGGGTAGACTCAGTTGTACGCTGAGTAATTCACCAGGTCGATTCTGGCTTGACGAGAGGATTCCCTCAGTTGTACACTCAGGATGAGCTCAGTTGTACGCTGAGCCATTTACCAGGTCGGTGCTAGCTTGCAGAAATATCCGTGACTGAACGCTTGGGATGAACTCAGTTGTACGCTGAGCGAGTTACCAGGTCGGTGCTGGTTTGCAGGAATGCGATCGATCTGACGCAGTGCAGAAAAATCGAGTTGTCCACTCGGTATAGTAGCGATGAGTGTGGGCGATGCTGAAGAGCTGCTTCCCTAGAGGCGGATCTTGAAGGGTCAGCTTTATTATTGAGCAGGGCCCCTCGCCGAAAATCAAGAATTTGTAATGGGACCGGGTGGCTTGCCTCCCTTGAAGTACACTCGTCGATCTGACCTAGCGAAGAAAATCGAGTTGTGCACTCGATGTAGTAGCGACGAGAGTGGGCGATGCTGCAGAGCTGCTTCCCAACATACGGATCCTGAAGGTTCAGCTTTATTAATGAGCAGGGCCCCTCGTTAACAACCAGGAGTCAAAATTTTACTTTGGACTCGTTGGTTGTGATTAAAGATGCGCACTCGATCTGGGCTGGCGAGGATAGTAGAGTTGTACGCTCGGATTACGCCCAGTGGTGACGTCAGAGGGTGGTCCTGTAGAGTTGCTTCACTGAAGACTGGGCCTGGAGAGTTGAACTGGATGACGAGCACGATACCACTTGAAGATTACAAGTCGAAGATTTAAATTAGACTGACTTTATTTGGCGAAAAACCGCCCTTGATATACTGTTTGGGCGTGATTCCCCTATAGCCGTTGGCATTTTGAGATTTCGTGATCGAACGTTTTTTAAGGTATGGTGGGAGGAATCTTCATATGATTAACAATGTCTTTAAAAAGGATGTTTCTGGGAAATGTTCCCTCACCCTGATGCTATCCCCCATTTCCCCAGATGCGGGACAAGTTTTTGAGAAAAAGACGGGACGAGCGCGCATTGGCCTCTCTCTAATTAATGTTCTTCTAATGTCAAAAGTGGCATGTTTACGCATCTTTCTGACGTTCCTGGCCCATAAATTTGACACCTCCTTTGACGATGGAACTATTGTTCATTAGAAACCTCGCGTCTCAAATGGAGTGGACCCTTTGAGGCTGGAGATGTCCCCTTGTTTGGACATCAAGAAATGATCTGGTGAATTGTGCCAATTCCTGGAAACCATCTCATAACTTTCGTTAGGTATAGGGTGCAGGTGACGTCATGGTCCCGGCCAACCCCCTGTAACCAATGGGGGGAGGCACTCGGGGCAGATGTACCCCCTATTGGCGTACCTTTTCTTTTGTCGATATCGGCAAACCCGTGGCTGAGGTGGTCCATCTCTGAATTGCCGACATTTTTATTTCTTTGGGGCAGCTCCCATCTGCAGTTACCAGTGGAGGGTTGTTTAAGTTATTGGCCCCCAAAAATCAATAGAGTAAAAAGGATCTCCTTAGCTGTGCCTTTCAGCAATCGTGTGGCTTTTTTTTAGATGATTCGTCGTTTCCAGGTGTTGTCGCCTTGATGGTCACTCCTTAACGCCTTTCAAGTCATAATGACGGGGACTTGAATACCTGCTAGGTGGTCTCTTTTATTGTGGTCACTTCGCATAATCGGCATTTAGGCCGGTCATAGCGACATTCGTTGCTATTGTATGGGATTTTCCAAAGCCCCATTTTTTGTGGTTACACCAAGTTTTCCGAATATATATAAAATAACTTTTGACCGTAGTAACTGCGGTGTCAGCAACACGTGTAGCCACTTACAAATTCGTTGACGATAGGAGAAAAAAAATGATGGTACTTATCTCGTTATGTGCCGTAGGAGAAATGGCAATGAGTGATGGCGAATTTTCACCTTGTCATCAATTTTTATGAGATTGGCACCAACCAAACACCTTTTCAGGCCCCATTGTAAGTTCCCTTTTAGATCTAGTTAATTTAGGTTTCTTCTATGTCGATCGATTTCTGGTTGGATCTATTATTATTCAGATTTTCTAATTTTTTTAGCGGGCCAATTTCAATCTGAATTACGTGAAAATTAAATTTCTTCCACGATTTACTGGTTTTCGACCAGTTCGCGTGGTTTTGAAGACTTCCATCAGACGGGAAGTCACTTCCAATGGCGAGAATAGCTTGAGAAGAGAGAAACATAGTTGTAATTTTGTTTTTGATTTTTTATATTTGAATTGATTTTACGTCACTGCGCTCCGTCTGAGGACATTGTCGAGTATCTCCAGGAAGCCGTAAGCTGTCATCAGGCTCCCTGTAATTTAACGATGAGTGGGGTTTAGAGGTGGCCGATATCGGAGCAGCTGTCCGGTCATATTAAGATAGGAAGGGACGCAGAGATTTATAACCATGGTTGACTGAAAAATAACAGAAGATTTGTTATTCGCAAGAACATGAGAGGCTTAATTCTGCTATTGCAGCAATGAAGGCGGAAATTAATTTAAAAACCTTAAAGAAGGGCTGTAAATTTATTCTCTTTAATTAAGGACAGTTAATTACTGTTTAAACATCGCGTATAATTTTGGGCGCATGTATATTTAATGAGTATAATAACTGTCGCGCATGACCGATCAATTGGTATTGGTGGATGATGATGTTATCCCCCCAATTACATCATGTCGTAGCGTTACCTACTTGTTGCAAATTTTAACGTGTCTGGACTGAGGAAAAAATGTTCTTTAGCCCTGATTATTTTCTAACCAGAAGGAAATATATTTGGCATTAATAAGTCTTATGGAAGTTTTTAGACAGTGATCGCCAGACTTACTGGTGGGAACAAAATATTCTTGGCAAAAATATATTTTTTTCTCAGTGTGTGCTGGACACTTCACGTCTGGTGGGCATTAGGAGCGGACCTGTGTCAAAGATGTTGACAACGAGACGCCACCTTGTTTCTCAGATCACGCCATCGTTATAGCTCCGCATTTTGTTGTGACTTTGACGAGTCTTGATTTTGGCGGAACCTTCTGAAGTTTTGGCGAGCATGGCGGCCATTCGTCGTTTAAAATTGTGTTTTTTTAAATCATTTATTGATGGGCGGAAATTGATACATTAATTTATTTTGATATTCGGTACATCCGAGTCCAGAAGAACTATTTGTGAATCATTCTCTCGGTAAATCTCTCGCCACTTTTATCAGTGATTTTTGCCTCTCTCTCTCCCTTAAAAATAATTTAGTACGATTAATTCAAAAATTTTCATAATCGTTGTGCGATATTTTTTTTAATTACATTTATTTCTTCGAAACATTTGAATGATACAGTGAATTATTAGTTTCGTGACCTTGAATAATTTTAAATTTAAATTGAAGGTCTTGTGACCTAGAAAGTGTTTGTTTTGACTTTAGGTATTTATTGTGTATTTCTTCTGTTTGGGTTACGTATACTTATCGATTTTTGTGTTACTCGAACTTCAAGTCATTGAATTTATTTGACATTTCCTTTAGATGTTTTAATTTGAAACTTTGACTCTTCCGACCACTAATAATTGAGTTCTGTAACTCGGCTGTTAGAGTATTTTAATTAATTCTGACAATTTTGACTAATGATTTTTTTTTTTCGTCTTTTAAAGTTAATAGACTTTAGGAAAATAATAATTTTTAATTTAATTAAATGATAGTGACTTATAATTTACATTGTGTGATCAGTAAGGCTTAAACGAACTAAAGGGATTTTCTTTATTAATTTTTTTTTATTGTATCTAGACTCACCGGATTATTAAAAATTGTTCTCCCCGACAGTTAATATTTTATTCATTCCTTTATTTATCTATCCCAGTTGCATCCCCTTTCAGCCTTCGATTAACTCAATCTCTCCGTGTCGAGCTGGTGGCACCGTAGAGGTTGAAAGTGGAGAAGGATTTTTGAAACGGTGGTCATTCCGTCAAATCACCTGGCGCCTGACTTGAGGATTTAGGATTTGATTTATTTTGAGGTGTTTTGTGTTTTCTGAAAACCTCCCGAAATCACGTCGCAGGGTACTTGTGTAGGTGTACGAGACTCCCACTCCTCCTTCCTTCTAGAGGTATAAATTTTTGTAAATTTATATTACATTTCAATTTCTCCATTTCAAATACTGAATATGATATAAATGAAATGCTACCAGCTCTCTACTCTACCCACGGTTCGTGATGAGGACGCGGTTGGTATGAGCCCTACCATAAGGTCCAGAATAAATTTTTTCCCATTCGTTTCAGGCAAGAAATACGCTCTGGTATACCTTAACCGAATCAATTCAAGGGGTCCCCCAGAGATATGACCGATCCCTTGAAAAAGTTTTGATGTCCCCAAAAGGTTATGACTGTATCGGCAGAGTGATGGAAATACTACTCTCTTGATCTCGATAAAAGAGGAGCGAATACAGTTGCTATTTGAGTGTTACCGATCGACTTCTTATTACTGCTCACGTAATGATTATAGCGCTTGGTCAATAGTGGCACATCACAACAAGTACTTAATCACTATGTGAATCACTTTCTGCTATTGGACAGAGTTTATGAACTCTCAAAAATATTCTCTCAGACTAGTCAACAAAAAAATGATGTAATGACCCCAGTCATAAATTTTCTTTGATGAATCACATTTCATAATTTTTTCTGTCCTTCCATTTGTCAATTTTATAAATTATTTGATTTATACTATTTCCAATAAGTAATTCAATGATAATAAACTATGAGAACAATGGCAAATATGGCCACGTGCCTGCAATCCATGGATCTAAACAACATAGCTATAATCTGCTAGGCACATCATTGGATTGTCTTACATTCAGGCTGACTTCTCAATGCAGCACTACTGCCCCATATTCTGTACTTTAATATGATTCCTTATCCATTATTTTATATTTGTCATATAGCCACATTATATAGACATTTATAGACACAGCGTGTCTGCAACGATGAATGAGCCGACGAACTGAGCAATGAAATTCAAGAGACGGAACTGGCACAGAGAAGTGCGATCCGGTTTCTACTGAAAACATGTACCAGCGGCTTGTGGTCCGTGTGAACTGTTATGTTATCTCCCTCAGATATAACCCAGAAGTGTTTCACGCCTAGAAAGATAGTTTGAAATTGACAATTGGATGTTTAATACTTTTGTTGTTCAGCGAAACGTTCGTAGCTGATGGAAGCAAGCGGTTGCCAGGAATTACCTACATGCTGCTGTCAGATGGCCCTTACTGCATGATCGGAAATGTCATTGAAGACGCCAAGTGTTCCTCACAGCTTGGAGAGGCCTGCAAATTGATTTCAATTAAAAATTGATAAAGGAGAATGATTATAACCCGATCTAGTGGTTTCCTCACGTTAACGAAAAGTTCGCGAACGTATTTACGACGCTCCTCTTTATTTTGCGATGCAATGAGGATGTAGTCCATATAAGCGAAAGTGAACGGAAGTTCTCTTGTAATTTCTTCGATCAATCATTGGAACGTTTATACAGCATTCGGCACACCGGAATTCGTGAGCATAGATTCGAACAAATCGCAGGTTGTGATGATTATAATTTTCTTGATATCATCTGACGCAGCAGTTACATTTTTTTTAAATATCTTATTGGCATGGATTGCGGAGAATATACTGTCTTGCCATGTATGTATGCGGTGAAGTTCTCCACATAGTGGATTGGATATTTATTGGCAATCGTTTTTGCATTGAGAGAGCGATAACCCTCACATGGTCGCCATTCGTCGTTCTTTTTGGTTGCCAGATGGAGAAGCGAGTCCCAAGGATTTCGGAAAATTCAGTCTGTATAATGGAGAGTCTCTCCGGAGCTGACCGGCGTGTACGGCGCTAAAGAGGGGTGCCCGCTCTAGTTCGGATGTGGTGCTGCCTTGTGTGCACAAATAGCATCAGCTGGTTATCCGGTTTTGCGATGTCCGGAAGTACGTTCAACAAAGAATGTCATTAAGAATCTGACACCATTTCGACCGTTTCCACTGTAGGCGAAAATTGACGCCGATGGGGTAACGCATCTCGCATGACGAATTGTCAGGTGAGGTCTCTAAGTAAGCTCAAATGAGAGTTGATAAGAACATGACTTTATCCATTGATGATTCTGTCATTGACTGTATGAAGCGAATAGGCAGTGGATTTCGATCTAAATCCTCCATCAATGGGATAGGTTTCTTGGGTTTTCTACCCTTGCTGAACAGGCCACAACAACGCGAAAAACAATTCCATGACGTCAATAACTAACCTCACTCAAGTTGTCTTCAAAGCAGTAATTCAAAATCAAAGGCACTCAAGATTGGAGACAGTAGCACCGGCACCCGGTTAAAAACTCTCATGTAAACAGTCGACTGCAGCACCGAAGTTCTGGACCGTCACATCTTGTGTCGCATCCGGAAAGAACTATTTGACTTTCGACACTTTCTCGTCGATATTCAAAACGTTAGTAGAAAAACAAGGCCGGTTCTGGACATGGGGATCTGTGAAGGGGCGGGGGCGGGTGAGGTTGCGGGGAGGGCAATGCAGAAATCTGCTAGGTCCTCAGTCGGTAATGTAGGGGGGGATCTTCTTTATCGGCCCCCGCGGTGGTAATGCTCATGGCTCCATTTTGGGCCAGGGTGGGGGGGGGGGGGGGGGGCTATCCACCATGTGATATCTGACGTTGAATGTCCACCATAAGATATCTCATATCTAATATCCTGTATGTGATGTCTACAATCTAATATCTCATTTTTGATGTCTAATATCTAATATTTCATAGCTGACAATCGTAGTTGCTAAAATTTTCAGAGCTTCTATTGCCGGTGAATTTTTTTTCTTTTATGCCACCTCAATGATCATAATTACAACAAATTAATTGATGATTTTGAAATTTCGTCTTCAAACCATCATGAATAGTAGAAACTAATAATGAGAAACATGAATTTTTTTTCTTATCAAATCTGAGGAATGATTTTAGACTCGATACTTCTCTCTCCCTCATTGAGATTGAAGCGCGAACTGGTCCACCGCTCACGTAGCCGCGTTTGTTTACCGGTGAGCACGTACGCGCCGTATGAACAAAACACTTAGCCGCTTGGATGCGTGGTTTCGAAGTGGAGTGACTGCCTATTCCATGGATCGAAAAAATGATATGATACAACATAAGAAGTATAATAATAATAATTGGAAAAAGGGAATTTTTTTCTACATTGAATGGAAATGTAAGGTTTGTAAAAATGAACATGAGAATAGTTTTGTAAGAAAATCTGAGGAATTTCCTTTTGGACGTCGAGATCGTCAAGAAAATTATTAGAAATATCGTAAGTACACAGAAAAAGACCCAGTCGAGTCCAGAATTGAGATCTAGAGTTATTAGAATTTGAGGATCTAATTGCATTTTTGATGCCTAAAATTATTGAGAATTTATACTGCGTATTTCGGCTTATTTCTCTTTTCAAGATTTCCTTGCATTTAAACGCCAAAATTACTGACTTTTGAGGCTATCGGGGTTTAGAGAATAATTATTGCGAGTTATCGCCAAAATATTGAATTAAAGTTTCGAGAAATAAAAATTAATTAAGTAGAGTTCCTTAATTAATCGCGTCTTAAGCCAAAAATATCGAGCTGGACGGTTAGGTTTAGGATAAAATACTCTTAGGTAAATGTGTAGGATAGGTGTAGGAATAATTGAAAAATTATCACTCAAATTATAGGATTGACAGGGCAGAACAGATTAGGGTCAGGGTTTCGGTGACAGGGCAGGAGGGAATCAGTGCAACCATGAGGATCTCCTGAGTGGTCAGGTTGCTTAGGGTCCGTAAAAATTAAAGTTTAAAGGATTAGTAATAAGTAATTATGGGAGAAAAAAAATTAGGGTTTGGTTATTTGGGTTCGTTCTGATCCCGGGATCCCGTGAGAAACCCACCCTACATACGCGCCCTTAATTAAAAGGAATTTATTGGGGGAGAAGACCCGTCCACCATCTCGAGGAAATTAAATGGTAGTTTGCCTATTTTATATTTCACGCGCTTGGGAATTTGAAAGCGCTAGGGTTTTAGTTGTGAGACGGGGCGCTGACCGCGTTCCCACCCGCCATATTGCGAAAACGCCAGTTTCGTTGTTGACGTCGCGAGATACGTGTGCGTGCAACAAGTTAACGTTTTCTTTTTGAGTTAATTACGAGTTTGGAGGATTTCTTTTTGTGTGGATGAATAGTGCCGAGTGTGAGAACATTTTGAGGCCAGGGAGGAGACAAGTAGTTAAAGTTTTGCTGAGGTACAGCCTGGAGACACGCAGGAAGATTTGGGGTGAGCATTGCCATGCTTCTCATTTATCTTTACGAATTTCGTGTTATCAGTATGCGTTAGAGTCGTCCTCGCGCCTCCTAATTGATAATTAATTAATGCTCAATACGGGAGAGCAGAATTTGTGACGGTAGGGCCATTTTTACGGAAAATATCCGTCGGAGAACATCGCGCCTCGTGTTAGAGATTTTTGTTTTTCGACACGATTCAAATGCGTCGTAGACGCCTTATTCGGGAATTTTCAGTACATTCAGAAACGATTTTGGGAATATTCCGGATAGTTAAAATGACTAATTAAAGGAGTCTTGCTGGGGACACCGAGCCGAGAACATCTCTTGTTCTCTCGTTGCGTGGAACGCCGAGGTGGGAGTCTCTCTCATCTCTCATTCCCCCTTGCGATCATTTTATCGCCTATAATTGCTGCGTTAGCCATTTTTATTAATAATTAGAGACACCTGCGACCGTTACCGATTCGCCCTGCGGCCCACGGGCTAGAAATTCGGGTATTCCGATATTTTCTGCGGTTTTCATGCGTTTAGAGAATTCACTTCGAACCTCGCGCACCGTGCCGACCGATAGCCCACACGTGGCTATGTTTTATGCTCAGTGAGCCTCCACTTGTTGTATGTTTCGAGCAATGCCGTACCTTGAGTACCATGCGCCCTGCGCCTTAGGATTATTTAGAGGGGTTTGGGGAATTATTAGCCTCTTGTATTAAATTATGCGTTTATCGCCATCCCGGTTGGGAATAAAATTATTTTTCAAGTGCGAATATCCGCCTGAGATTATTCTGGTGCCTTTTGGCCAAGTTTGCGACTGTTTGGAGTTTGAATAATTTCATTTTTTGGGTCTCTGCATACGTCATGCCTAATTTGGTATCTATTTCTCTCAACTCTGTATCAATAATTTTTTTTATATCGAATATACTTTGGTTTTGCTCGTGAATTTAGAGACTTTGGAGTATTTATTTTTAGAGTTTTGCCCAATAAACTTGTTTCCACCAGAATCCATCCCTCTCTCCACAACCGATCCCCTGAGCAGCGCGGGTAATTGCCACCTTTTCCTGGGATTTTCTGTCGAGACTGTTTTTGATCGTATTGTTTGGTGTTTTCGCTTCTGTTTCCGAAGTTGGGGTATTCCGGTTTGTTATTTCCGGAAGAACAAAAAATGACTGGCGCCCAACTTATGGTTGTATTTTGACGATTATAGATTCCAGGGGAAAAGGGCGGGTTAACTGTCCGATTTCATCCCCAGTGAAATTGAACATTTTACAGTTTTTAGAATGTGTAAATTTTAGAATGTATGAAATCCTTCAGACACAGGTCGTTGCATAAATATATAAAAATCGTCGGTTTTCACAAGGATTGTGCGAACTCCAACCAGTGAGAGATAAACTTTGGTGAGACAATTGAATTGTTGAATAGCTGCATTAACATGGGTAATGAGCGATGGCACAGGTAGTTGCATGAACCATTGCAACGGTATGATAACATTCTCCAGAAGACGCTTGTATGTTTCTCCATTGTCGTGTGCAGCAGCAGCCTCGAATGATGGGTAATACTCGTCCCACATCTCGAATAGATTATCGTTTGACATTTTTGAAGAATTTTATTTTTTAAACAATCAATAACTTCTGACTATGCAAGAAGAATGATTATGATATCCCATATACATGAAATTCAAGAATCAACTCATGAGATTTCCATAAGATGTTTATATGTCCACCGAAATGTTGATCTTATTGGGAGGAGGAGGAGAAGGGTATAGGTGTCAAAGAAATTATACACTAGCACATCTATACACGATTTTTATTCAATGACAGTGGTATTATAACTTCGAGTATATATTATCAACGGTGATACAGACACAGAGGGCACTTTGCTATTGGTGGGGGGATTGGATTGACTGATGAGGCTGGTATTGAAGACGAATGCGTGCGGCAATAACGTAGCTTGGCGTTGTTTGGATCCCTCTTCATCATCTCCGGCAACTTGTCCCAAGCTGCATCCACGGTGTCCTTGGCAATGGTTTTGATGAAATGATTCGGTAGGAATGCAATTTCCTGAGTGGACAGTACATTCAAATGTTGAGTTTCGCGATATTTCTGCAAGGATTTCTCTAGAGACCCCGCGTTGTACTTGGTGAACCATTTTTTCAGACGTTGCACATGTTCAAGGGGGCAATGGTATTGGGTAGAACTACCATCAAAAAGACTGTGATTGTAGACACATTTGAAAAGACCCTCACCTTCCAGAGGCTCCATATCAGGGCTGCCAAAGTCGTTGAAATCCTCAATTGGTACTTCGTTCTTGAGAATTTGCTGTAGCCAGTTCTTCTTCTTTGTACTTTGGACGTAAATGTGTGAAACATTTTTCAGAATATTATTCACATATTCACTCAATGTCTCGTATATGTCTCCAGGAGTGTTCCAATGTAGTCCGTGGTAGTGACGTGACAGCCACTGATTCACTTCTTTGTACTTGGGAAGCAATTCACCCCATTTATGTGGGGGATCCACCAAAAGTGCTATATGCACGAACTTTCCATCGCCATCAAGTTCTAGCGCGGAAATTGTAAATTCTTTTACAACACAGTCGGTGCCAAAATTTTTGAAACCTTCAATATCAATGACAAGTGTCATATTGTAAAAGTAACTATGAACGTTGCTCAATCCTCTGACAATCAACTACCACTGAATAGCTTGGGTGGATGGTGTGCACATCTGCAGAATGTTGGAGGGAGTGGGGAAGCACCAATTTTCACACATTTTCATAATGTTAGTTCAAAAAATACCTATCCGACTCTATGGCCTCGCGATACCGAGAAAGCAAAACCCGTTGAAAATTTTACGAATTGTTTTTCCGTTGGATTTCTTGGTAAACATGTTTTCAATTGAACTGTCCCGACCCGATCACGTATTCTTAATATTGATAAAATAATGATTACGATGGACGGGTGCTGACATTTTTATAGATTCCAAGTTCTCCAGCTGCACGATGAGAAAAAAATGTGATTGGAGGGGGATCTCTCGCTGGGTAAATGAGATCTTTATAGCTTATAAGGAATCTCCTTCCCAGTACAGAGCTCATTTGATTCTGTGACGTGAGTGTTGAAGTGCTCTGCCTTTGTGATGTCTGTTGATGCTGACCAACCAACGAGCAATCGAATTTCAACTTGTGAAGTGATCACTATTCGTCAATTTCTTCAAAAGTTGAAAACTTCGGAGAGGATGAAGCGAGATTTGCAATGGGATGCAATTGAGTCGATCAGCTCGTCAGATGGAGGGTCGGAGATTGGAAACTTTACTGACAGTGATGATGATGATGCTTGGGATGCTCCTACCCCATTAGATACCAACACCATCGCACCTGATGTCAGTGAAAACGTGGATGATTCGCCGGAGAGTCCAACGGCTGTGGAGAAGGCGATTGCAGACTCTCCAGCAAGCGCGGATATCGAGTCTCCAGAGAGTCTAGCGGCTGTGGAGAAGGGGATTGTAGACTCTCCAGCAAGCTCAGATCCAGAGTCTCCGAAGAGCCCAGCACCTGAGGACTCTGAGGCGATGGAGATGGATCCACCTGACTCTACTATATCAGAGGTAGCACCAGTGATTCCAGCGAATGTTGGGGTTGCACCACCACCTAATTCAGCGGATGACACAGAACCATTTGTTCGAGTGGGGGAACTTGTTTGCCCACCAGCAGATGAGGTGGAACCTGTTCGAATTTTCATACTCGAAGAATGGGAAGGTGTGATGTCGGAAAGGACCTCGAAGAAAAAGCTCCGAGAAATCATCAATCGCCATTACAAAGTTGGTGGAACTTTCGTCACAATGGGAGATGTTCGAGCCAAGCTGGTCTTCTGTCCTCATGGAAATATTTACTTTCGACCAATGGGATTATTTAAACATCCCAAGCGATTGTCAACCAACATTAAAATCTATCCAGATGTAAATTAATAACAAAATTCTACCATCTTATCAATCCAACAACTCAATTATTAATTTCTTTCATTTTTTTGTCTGTTTCAGTGGTAATTTCCGAAGGTAAAATTATTTTGAAAAAGTATCTTCTACCATCTGACAATTAAACAATGAAAAATTTTATTACTTGCGTTCCATTATTTTTTTTAATTTATAAAATTTTAATGTTCAACTAAAAAAAAAATTGGAAAATACTATTGTATCAATCTATGCTTTGAAATCTCTGCAATATTATTTCGTAAAAATATCTATGCATATATATGTATTGAATAAAGAATATTTTTTCCACTTGAAATCTCTGTCAATGCTCCATTCTTAACCATCCACCAGCTGTAAACATTTAGAGTTTACACGCCAGACACCTAGAGTGAGACAGGCAACTTTTGGCGGTCTCGACGCTTGAATGGGAGAGAGATAGTGGAAGAGTGGAGATCATGTGGCGACTGGCCCAACGTTGTCTTGCAGCCTCGCTTCGTCAGTACATCTAACGAAATCGAAGCAACAATTAAGTGTCGTGAAATGTGAACATTTTCAGTGAATTTCATAGTGTCATCAGTGTATTTTAATAATTAATGATTGTTTTTTATGTTTTAGTGAAACTTGAAGTGTACGTTTTTCCGGACCCGGAGATGACGGTTGAGTGGGACGAGGATGACGGGCGGATGGAGGAGTGGCGGTTGGGGGAGTTGAAGGGAGAACATCCCCAGATATTACAAACTCATCGCACGTCTGCAGGTACCCATGGACTTGGTAATCAAGTTCATGGCGTACCTGGGTGATAATTATTACGCCAGCAAGGTAAGATACTAAAAATATTGAAATGTCTTCCTCCTTCTGCTCCTTCAGGAATTAATTTTTATCAATTTTTCTTTTAATAGGAATCGCAGCTTCACCAGGAGATGAGGAAATTCCTCAACTTTTTGTACCTGGTGGGCCGCGAAGTTGAGGCCTTAGAGGTGTTCCCACACGCACAGAGCATCGCGGCAGCCGCCGTGATGATTCTGGACGCGCAGAATCATTACGATAACTGGAGTAAGTAACATTCATTCATCTTGTTTTCATCATCATCATCTTTCTTTATATATTCATATTAATAAAATCTATTCTTTATATTTCAGATGTAGCAATCTGCGGGGCACGACGCTTTTTCCTTTTTTTATTAGATTAAGTTTTCGTAACTAGATTAATTTTTGTGGCTAGATTAAGTTTTTGTGAATAAGTTTCTTTATAACTAGAATAAGTTTCTTGAGAATAAATTTTTATAATTAAAATTAACAATATGCGTTTCTCTGTTATCCTTACCTTTCTAAATAAGCTTTTATTAGGATCCGCATGGACTATCTTTCATTTGAATTTAATCTTTTCAAAAGGTAGATTGACATTCGAGTTGTGAGAACCACTCGAGCGGATATAGGAAAGTATGGCAGACCGATTTTTTGATTGAAAGATATCTATCAAGATTACAAAAATAATAAAAAATTCAGAGCTTACCCCTGCTCTGCAGGAGATTGAGTGAAAAATGCTAAGCTGCCTATCTTTTCATTATTTTTGTAATCTTGGTAGCCACCTTTCAATCAATATCACGCTTTTTTTCATTTTTCTATACCCGTTCGAATGGTTCCCGCAACACAAATTTTGTAGCAAAAGATAATATACAGGGTGTCCCAGAAGTACATGCTAATCCTTTACCAGCATGTA
>NW_011887786.1:11487-53706 GCF_000806365.1 Fopius arisanus | reverse complement strand
TACATGCTGGTAAAGGATTAGCATGTACTTCTGGGACACCCTGTAGTCTATCGAGGTTTTAAATTAAATAATTACATAGATATCGCCGTTGAGATTTTGTAAAAAAAATCGAATTTTGCATAAATTACAAACTATTATTGCTCATTATCGCTGAATTTAGTTAAATGCAAAAATCAAAAAATCATAGATTATCATCATCATGATTTATTAAAGCCTCTATTCTAGTCAGGTTATTTTCCACAGTTGTAGATTGAATATTCAGAGTTTTTATTACTGATCGACATTGCTGAAGAGGCATGGGCTGAACTCGCCGAGCAGGAAAGTGATCTCCAGACGTTCAGCAGCAGCAGCCTCACGGTATTTCTCTAGCTTGGTTGGATCCTGTTGGAAGGCGTTGGACATTCGTGGCGGCAGATACACGATGCACTCATTGTTCAAAGCGACAACCACTTTGGAGCCAAATTTAGTTGAGATCACCTTCAGATCGGTCAATAAATACTTCTGGTTGAGTGACAGATCAGTTCGATGTTTGGTTGGCAGGAAATTCCCTCGAGTCGCAATTTTGTTGATGTCATCAAGATGCAGGGCTTGCTTCTCCATTTTGATTTATTTGGTTCTCTCCTCGATTCACTTCGTCTTAGCAAATTTCGTGTGACTACACTTATAAGTTGGAGACCGAATGATGAATCAAGTGATTTACTCCAGCTACTTATAGGCTTGTCGCATGTGGAGGGGTGTATGCAATGACCACACATAATTTTAACATGAAAACAATTCGAAGAAAATTAGACAATCTTTATAAAACGGTCAAATTTTTCGCAGAAACTGAACGGTTTTCATACTTCCTAGAAATTCATGAAAGAAAATGTTAAAAAATCGATCAAACGGACAAATTTTTCTTGGAAACTGAACCGTCTGCATACTCCTGAGAAATTGATGAAGAAATGACAATGAATCGATCCAACTGAAACTTTATGACTAATTGAAACTCCAGCAAGCAATGATATAGATTGATCTGAATTTTCCTAGGGGTTGTTAGTCTTATTTCAAGATAGAACGTAACAGCATTGTGCGCTGTCCGAGAATAATTGGAATTTTCCAACATGCCTATCAAAATGCACAATCTCAAACATTCAGCAATGGATTGATCGATGTGCTAACTATATTAAATTTTATACTCGAGTTTTGAAAAGACGAAATCAATTATCGGTTGGTGAGAAAAATAAAATTCTCTCTACCATTGCTCGAATTCAGGGTTATCAAGAGGGATTCACAAATAGACAACATCGAGGTGGTCGTGTGCAGGTGCCATCGCATAGCAGAGAAGAAGAAGCGCTTGCAGATCGTGTGCGCTGGAGAGATGGACCATCAGCTTTTCACAGTCGTATTCGCACGGGCATTGTAATCAATCTCCAACATAAGGATCCAGCTTCCTTTCTCAATGATGCAAAACAACTGTCAACATCACATTTGAGAAGTGTTCGCGAAAAAAATGGCAATATAAAGGCAAATGCTATTTTAGCGTGCAAATTTACATTGAAAAAGGACGAAAAGATTACTAGTGAAGTTAACTATTTCAATACAAAAAATGAAATCATTCTACCAGCTACAGATCTGGCAACGTGGTTTGATGAGAATGTGAGTGAGCCGTTGCTTACAAAAATTGGTGATTTCCAAGAACGTGACTCGGGATGGGAGTTGAGTGAAATTATAAATTTGATGGTTAATATGAACCGATATGTTCCATTCAAGGGTGGCTCTTCAACGTACGTCGAGTTGCCCTATGATATTCAATATAAAAAGGCTGTTGTCAATGTCAGAAATTCGGTTGAATTTGGTTTTTTGGGGTCAGCTATTGCTGCCCTCTATCCAGTAAAGACGCATCGATGTGCTACTTCATCATATCCCGATTATACCACAGCAACTCTTCCACATAGTCAAAAGCTAATTGATTATGCAAACATTCGATTCCCCATGATCTTGAGTGATATTCCAAAATTTTAGAAAATGAATAACCTGTCAATTAATGTTTATGGAATTGAATATGGACTGAACAGCGAGAACGAAATTGTCCCTTTCTACCTCAGCAAGACAAACTCGCGCATACCTAAAATTCATTTACTCCTCTTTTGTTCGAATGTGTATGTTGCAGCTGATAGTCAAACTATTTACCATTTTATATGGATAAGAGATCTCTCAAGACTGGTTAGTGCTCAAATTTCCAATATTGCACATCGTATGTGGTTGTGTGATCGATGTTTGTGTCATTTCCGCGAAAAGCAACATTATGAACGTCATAGACAGGATTGTTTTATCAACAATAAGTGTAAAATGATTCTTCCATCAGAAGAGAAAAAAATCTTGAAATTTGAAAATCACAGATACAAGGTGCCTGTACTATTTACGATTTACGCTGATCTCGAGTGTATTCTTCAACCGTGTGATGATAATGATGATGATAGATTACAGCAAAAACATATTCAATACAGTGTAGCCTTTTACTTGCATTGTTCCTTTGATAATAATTTATAGCGCTTTGAAATTAAACGTGGAAGTGATTGTATTCCGTGGTTCGTGGATGAATTCAAGAAAATCGGAGTGATGGTAAATTATAAACTAAGGACGATTGTACCAATGGAGCCGCTCACGTACGCACAGTCCCAAGAATTCTCAGCAGCCCAAGTGTGTCATATATGTGAGGGGCCATTCATTTTGACAGATATTAAACATCGAGATCATTGCCACTTCACAGGTAAATATCGTGGAGCTGCGCATGCTGGATGCAATGTAAACTATAAAAATTCACATGAAATACCAGCGATTTTTCACAATCTTTCGATGTGTGATGCTCATTTTATAATTGTGCATTTGGTGAAGGGGTTCAATGGATCTGTCGAATTGCTGCCTCTAACAAAAGAAAAGTACATTTCATTCAAGAAATCTATTCCACAAACAAACGTCAACCTAAGATTTATTGAATCATTTAGATTTATGGCTAGTAGTCTGGGAAAATTGGCCTCCTACTTGACTGATGAAGATAAAACAATTACTCGAGCTCATTGCAACGCTGAGCAATTCCATTTATTAATGCGGAAAGGTGTATTTCCATATGAATATGTGGATAATTGGGATAAATTGAATGATGAAGAATTACCATCGAGGTCGGCTTTTTATTCCACACTAAACACTCAAGAAATTTCAGCGGAAGATTATGCTCATGCGCAGGAAGTTTGGAAAAAATTTAATATTGCAACACTTGGTGAATATTCCGACCTCTACTTAAAAACTGATGTTCTCCTCTTAGCTGACATTTTTGAGAGTTTCCGAAAAAGTTGTTTCTCAGTCTACAAACTCGACCCACTGCACTACTACACTGCACCTGGACTGGCATTCGATGCAATGCTGAAATGCACCAGAATGGAAATCGAACTTTTTACAGACGCTGATAAGCTCTTATTCATTGAAAAAGGGATCCGAGGTGGTGTAGCTCAATGTATAAATCGCTATGCTCATGACAACACTCTACGATAAACAAGACTTGTAACGTGACATTTTCATATGGGGGTTGAAAATGCCAGTCACCTTCGCCCTACTTACCCAAAGCCTAGCCAAACCTGTTAAAATTAAATCAAATGGGCGCCAGGTCATTCTTAGCCGGAATTACCAAACCGGAAAATCACTAAAACTAACTTAACGAATTTCGATTGCCTCTATTAACCCTCGTAAACTCAAAAGAAAACATTTTGCCAAAGTGGAACAGAAAGGGAAAATCAGGCTTCGGAGAAAGGTAGCGGTCCTGGTTCGCTCAGTGTGCGGGTGATGGAGAGAGGGGTGGACCTTGGGTGGAAACGAGGTATTTTGGGCATGCCTAATCATGGGTTAAATTACCATGTAAATCAAATAAAAAAGAAAGATAAATAAAGTATCCAAAAAAATGTAATTTATTCAACTAATATTCTGAGGTAATTCCAAAAAGATGCGCCTCGAAAAATTAATTAGTAAATGCTATTATGCGTAGTCCCTCTTTGTTACCATTGAGATTTGCCTGCAAAGATTATCGCCCGGCGATAATCCGAAGATCACCCTATTCCTAATGTTTGCGCGCCGGGAAATCAATGATTTCCCGGAATTCCTGGGAAGTCTTTAATTGCCTTAGGATTATACATCTGATATTCCGCGGAACGCTTAACCACGCGGAAAGAAAAAAAAGAAAAAAAAAAACAACAAAAAAAAAGTGTCGACTCCTCGGACTCGAACCCACTCTGCTCGGATCTGAAGAGAGTGAGAGAGAGGGAAAACCACTGTTGGCCGTGGCAAATTCGTTCACGTGAAAATCGCTCCTAAAACTTAAAATTTTGGTAAATTTCGGGAAAAATGCCCACTGGCGTGGCCAGGGGAGCCCCTAGTATTTTGGGGATTCATCAGCGGAGGGAAAAACCCCCCGAAAACCATCCAAAATTGGATGGAAAAAGTCAGCCGAAGGCGGGGGCCGGCTCGGAGGAAGCCACGACAAGTCGAGGAAATAACCACAATAAAGGTGGAATAATCGCTCATAAAACACTAATTCTTAATGCCCAACTCACCTTTGAGGGTTTCCTTCCCTTCTGTGGTGCGTTCCTCACAATAAACCTCACTTTTTCCCACGTAATTCCTCACTAATTCTTCCTTTCACACGTGTTGTCTGACTCGCCATGAACAACTGACTTGAAGAGATCAGTGCAACAGGTGGGCCACGCACAGCCGAAAATCAGGCGCTCCCTGATTGACTGGAGTTAGTTGCTAGTTGCGGCACGGCGCCCCTAGCGACAATTTAAATTCAAATTCGTAGTCTAATCACTATACTCCGTTATTCCTTAATGATACCACTTATTTTCTCTTTTCATTTCACGGGCGATGGGGGCCTTATTAATCGCCTTTCCCGGGGAGCATGAATACTAACAATCTTTCTATCTTCACCTATGAATCCAAAATTCAATATTTCCTACTGATCTCAAATTTTATTCAATTTAATCGCTAACCCGTAAGCAACCTGGCAATCCGGGGCGAATAAGAATTGCGCTTATTCCCCCCGGCCTTCCACCGAAAACAGAAACGTAAACGTAAACGTAGCCCTAAATTCATGCGCCCAATAAATCGGAACGTCAAATTTCATTTGAACTCGCGATGTTTTATTTAAATGACCGGATGGCTCAATTTTTGGCTGATCTTCACGGAAATGTGAGAAAGCACAGAGATGTCAAGATGATCACCAAGTGGGATGGAAGATATGGCGCGAGAGCCTACATTGCCCAACCAAATTTCCACAGAAGTCTAATTTTTGATGATAATATGACGAAAAAAATAAAATGGCGCGGGGGAATGGAGTAGCTGTAGTTCATACAGCGAGGAGAGAACCAGAGAAGAAATGGAGAGAGAGAAGACGTTTTTTCTTTTATAAGGGGTGTATAGGCAGAGAAAGTGTCCCGAGCCTCAAATTGGTTAGCGTATAAGATTATACAGGACAAGGAAAAGTTCCTTAGCCCTGATACAAAAAATTCTTTTGTTTTTTTTTGTTTGTACGTGTGTTTTTTTTTTTATTTATAATTATTGCGTTGTCGTTTTTTTTTTTTATATATTTTTTTTTAAATATATATATACGTATACGTATGTGTACCCTCTGCTGCTTTTTTTTTAAATGTACATATGAAGTGGGGTCGTTCAATAATCAACATAAATTTTGGTTTTTTCATATATATTTTCCCCTTCCTTTTTTTTTAAATCTGTTTTGGGGCTAGATTTAGAAAAGATAAATTTTTTTTGGAGTTAATGCTAGAACTTACTGTTATAATTACATCCTAGGTCTACAAAAAATCATCAAATGTTTACAAAAAAATAAAAAAACAAAAAAAAAACAAAAAAAAAACTTACTATCTAACAATATATTTTCTTTCTTAATCTATGGTAATTAGTTCTACGTTCTCCCTGGCTGGCCTGCTCCGGGTGCCTCGGGGGAACCACGGGCGGAGGACCTCTCTGACGAGGTGGACGTCGTCCTCCGGCAGCTGGGCGATGGCGCTTGGAGGTCCGGTGTAGAACACCTGGACATTGTCCTCCGCCATCAGAGGAGTCGATCCCCTCACTGACGTCAGGATGAGGATGTCCTCCTCATTCTCCTCCTCCATCGCCTCAGGCTCCGGGGATGGAGACCTCCGCGAGTCTTGGATCATCTCCTCCTCCTCTGTTGTCCGGGTCTCCGGAGATGGTGACCTGGGGTAGTCCGGGATGGACTCTTCCTCGTCCTCCGCCTGACTCCTTTCCTGGGCTGCCGTTAATCGTCTGTAGTGTTGGAGGATTACTTCCGGGAGTTCGTCCTCCCGGAGGAGACACTCCAACTGGAGTGCGTTGGGGGCCCCGTTGGTCGAAACCTTAATTAGGCAGAAACAGGTCTGCCTGTTGAATCCCGTTGTGGTGCTTGTAACGTTGTCCATGGTTGGTTAATGTTGCGGTGGTTTGAGTGGAAAAAACTGATGTGGTTTTCAGCTCTGGTTTTCCGGCTTTTATATTGTTCTTTTGGAGAAACTGACGGTGAAAGGGGCTGGTTTTCGTGACATCGGCCGGAGCCATTTTCCTTCCCAGGGTAGGTTAGCCCCCTTTTCTTTGTAGGCTGGCAACTTTTCTCTCTATTGTTGCCAGAACCCGCTTTTCCTTGGGCCTCCAAAAAAACTTGTTGGTCGAAGGTTTGACTTAAAAACTGTGAGTTACGACTAGAAAAAATGGGTTTTGACTAGAAAAAATGGGGTTTTCCCACGGGAAAATGAAAGAATGTGCGGCCCTCGCACTTAAGTGAAATAAGGAATGAATACGATTGCTTTTCATTTTTTTTGTGTCTATTGTCCTGGCCGCACTCAGCATTCCTTTCGTCTAGTGCCTTACTGATGCAATTCCAGGGAACTTAGGTCTGGTGACTCGGGAATGCCGCTGGATAAAGATGTCAATAACTCGTCGAATTCTAAAATGGAGTCGAGGGCATCGTCTTCCAGAAAAGAGAGTGAATCGAAAGTGTCTTCAGCATCATCACCTGGGGTATCCTGCTGGGTTGTTTGTCCGGGTAAATTTGTTGCTGATGAGGCTGTTGAGGTGTCACCCATCGCGTTCTGCCAAGATTCCAGAACGCATGTTGCGCAACTCACTCCTTTTCTCAATTTTCAAACCAGCTGTATTCTACACCGGTGACATACTGGGATTGAAGGGTTCCAGAACGGCAAGACGTAGTGGAAATAATTTTTTAGCAGCATTGGCTTATTAATTTCTGTGCTGGCGCATTGGTCGCAATAGAGTGTTTTGAGATCAGTCAATCCCTCCCTTTGGCAGCAGACCGTCCCTTCTAATTGCTTCCAGCTCGTGCTTGCGCTTGAACCTGCATTGCTTCGTATCAGTTGAACCGGGCCCCGGTGGGCTTGCTCTGGGTGCTGAGTCCGGGAGTCCATTATGCCTTATCGGAGCCCCTTGTGACTTAATGGGGCAGATGTGATTATTGCTGCCATGATTTTTCTTGGGATTTCCCCTTCGGGTTTCTTTCTCTTTGTAGTTTCTTAGGATTATATATATATATATATATATATATATATATATATATGTGTAACTATATATGTGTTATTCGCAAGCACACGGGCAAAGTAAGGTTAGCATTATTCCTTTTCCGGGGGTCAATCCATTGGTAATTAAATATGGGAAAAAAAGAGCGTAAAAACGACCATTTTTATTTATTTATGGTGTTCGTACCGGAAGGGTTTTCCGCCGGTCATTTGCAGGTTGGGGTAGCGTTCCGGTGGCAATTGCTCCATTGGTGCCATTGGTCGAGGTATTTCGGACATTTTTTGTCCATCTTCGAGTTTTTCAAGAGTAATAAACTGGGGTTCGTCCGTCACCTTCTTATCCTTTGTTTCTCCATCATTATTTGCCTCCGAGTCTTTGGAGCTTCGGTTCTTAAAGTGCAGCAAGAAGGTGGTTAATGAGTCCCATACGGCACCTATCAGCCATATGCTCCATCCAAAGACGCTATGAAGTGCATAACCGTGGATGAAAGTGTCTATCATAAATTTGATTATCTTGGCGGTCATGAATATGCCAATTAGTCCGGCGCTAAATGTCCCAAAGCCTGTTAACCATCCCCATACTTTTACGGAGGCTTTGTTGGCAATTTTTTCAATGGAGTTTTCATCGAAAAAATTGGAAAACGCGATGCCAGGAATGTGCGTGTGTTCTCCTAGGGCACTTCTAGCGATGGTGTCCAGTGCTGCAGTTTGTTCTTCAGGGAACATTAGATGATCTTGTAATTTTTCAAGATCATTCATTGAATAGATTCCTGATGTGGCTAAACTGGCTAAATTCTCATATTTCCAAGTTGGCTTAGTCATTGGCTCTAGTTCTCCTGGAGCTGTTACTGGAATTGGCAGAGGGGTCATTTCGATCCAGTTTCCGTCTATTTTGTACATTGTTGCAATGAAAGAGTTGCAGCTAACCCTCGGGCTTTTCTTCAGTAAAATATGCGTATGAGGGGCCACAAACATTGTTTCATTGTTTACGGTCACAGGTAGGTGACTATAGCAGGTAGTTGTCCGGGCTACGGTCACGGGGACAGCCAGGCATTTTACAATATGGATGACTTCGCCAGCTGTATTAGCCATATAACCGGGCTCTTTCATGATTCTTAAGGCAAATTCGGCGGGTTTTGAATAAGCAATTAATAATGAATTTTCTAGCACTTGCCTTTCCATTTCGCATTTCTGGGTTAGGACGTCAATGTATAGGTTCTTTAATTGTTTGCAGAAATGTTTTTCCATGTAAATGAATTTGCTGTTAACATAGGACATAAGGTCTATGTTGTTCACAGATATCGGAGTTTGAAATCGTTTAATGTCTTCCCTGCGTATTTCGAAGATGAAAAGTTTTGGATGTTCTGTGCTGATTAGTCGGTACTCACACAGCGTGGTCACTCCTTTCTTCGCCAGGCCGAAGACTATTTCTCCGCTTTGTACAGCATGCATCAAATGAGCACTCGTTGCTGGGGGCTGATGTCCAAAAAGCGCTGCTCCCATCCATATCCATGCAGGCATTTTTCGAAAGAGTACAGCGTTTGCCCTGGTTGAGATAAACCTGATTTTCATCCAGGTTCACGGAAGCATCATAATCCTGCAAGGTTATCGTGAATTTTGCCTGCACAACGACATTGGTCCATGACCCATAACTGTCGCTAAAATCTCCTCCGTCGCGACTTCCGTCTGATATCACTGTCCCTGCCAGCACTGCAGTTTTTTCAATTGTTTTATTGGGCCTTAGCCCGACGAATAAGGTGTCACCGAAACGATATTTCATGTGTTGGTGCATATCGTGACATATTTCTGGAGTCATTCCCACTAAATATTCGACGAATCCGTTAGGAACTATTGAGTTGTGGGACCACATTCCACATTGGTAAATTATACGGTCGAGGGCAACGCGGCAGAGTTTAATGTGGACACTGGAATCTTGATAACTGAAGTAATCTCATATGTGTTTCGGTGATTATCGGTTTTCTTACTTCTATGGTGCATGGTTTCACGTTCAAGAGGGAGATTGTTGTTAAGCGTTGCGTTTGGTGTCCCGAAATGGTACGCTATGAATCCGCATACGCCATGGATAATGCCCAGAAGGGAGAGAAGCGAAATTGTTCCCATCTGAAACAAAGCGTTTTTTATTTTTTCTTCCTGTTTCCTGTGTCTATTTTGTGTGTCTGTTGTATTTGCGTCTGAGTGGATGATGTTAAGTCCCTCCCCTTTTTAGAAGGAGTGTTGGGTTTAAATTAGACGACCGTCTGATATGTGTGATCTAATGGGGAATGGAGATGGGCGTAGACTTCGTCATACGTGTGGTCAGATGATTGTGAAGATTCAGGGGATTCGCGAGCATGGTCAACTAGCCATGCCTTCATCCGCAGGGCTTGATTGAGGGCGCAGTGGTGATTAGTGCGGCGTCCCAACTCGTGGAATAAACATTTTGTCTCAATATATGGTAAAGTGTCGTAGCATCCTACCACATCGGTCGCGCTGATTATTGGACACGCCATGAGTGTCTCCAGAAAATCAATGTTTTTTGCATTCATACAGTAAATTCTGGATGCTGAACGCGACAGATTACGGAGGACTTGCTCTACCCGCGGCAGGTCTGACTCCCCGTCGTCCCATTCAATTCCATGTCGCAGACGTGTGAAGTCCTGGTTCTCCTTTAATATTTTCCATCGCAGTTTCTTTGCTGGGTGATTAGCCTTAATTGACCAATGGGCGACGATTGATTTCTCCACCCCTACCACAGCAATTTCCTTGGGGAACCATTCGTTTGCTTCATCAAGCAGGACCTGGATGTCCACGATGTAGGTCCCCATTTTTGCCTGTTTTTTTCTGTTAAATTAAATGCAGACTTGGCAACTTTGTGTTGATGGTTGTATTTCCCTTATCATCAGTGAGTGAAGAGTCCCGTCAAAAGATGATAGGTTTAGAACATGCTTGGTGTCATAATTGTTAATGAATGGGTAGATTGAGATGAGTCGAGACGATTTTTTATTATTTTATGGGATAAATATGTCCATTCTCCCTGCGATTGGCTGTCGGCAGAAGCAACAAATTGTTAATTTTTCTGTGCAGTCTTTGCAAGTGACTATATCTCTGCAGGAAACAAATAGTGTCTGTAAATCCTGCACTAGGCACACCTTACACGCAGGCGTAGTTGCTTCGGGGTTTTCATTGTTCGTTTCAAGGGTTATAGGGCTGATTGTTGAGGTCGTAATGGTTGTTGTGCTAATTGTTGGTGTAATGACATTAGCGGGTTGAGGGATTTCACGAATTCTAACGGGGGAACTCGGCCGAACGGTCCTCCAGATCAATCGGTCAACTTCCCGATTTAAATTTGTGAGGCTTCTGCTGGGTAGTGCCCATCGTCTTGTGCGGGGTAATGGTACGGTAGCCGGATTAATGCCAATCGGCACGTTGCCTGATGCCGCGTTTTTAATAACCTTTCAGTGGCTGTAAATTCGTTGGTGGACGGTGCGCGGATCGTCTCCTTCTAACCATCTAAACAACTTTATTCCACATGAAAAACATTGCACGGTGTCGTTGTAACCGAGGTAACATAATCCTGCTGAGGACTGGTTGGCGGGGCTGATAGTTCTACTCCAGCCAGAGTGTGGTCAATTAGTAAAAGTCTCTAGTCGCTTTTGCTGTTCTCGGAATTCATGTCTCTTATTATTTTGGAAATTCAATGTTTAATGGGATTAAGACCCTGGCGATAATATTGTACGCGCAGGGAGAAGAAGCATGTTTCGGTAATCGCTGTGTAGGGCATTTTTTATCGGTTTCGGGTACGCACTGTAAGGCAGGGGTACCTCCGGACACTTTACAAGGGGCATTATGGAGTAGCCATTTAACCGTTTCCATATTAACGGCGTAAACGATTTTAGTTTCCCTGACCAATTTTCGGATTGATAGTACAGTTTCCATGTATGTTAAATCATCCCGGAATCTTTTGTTGGCGACCCCTGCTTCCTGGCACAATTTCATTAGGTTCGGGCGAGCGTGTTCTAGGATTGGAGGCGGCCTCACAAACCAGTGATGTAATTGCCCTTCTGCTAATGAGTAAATCGCCACTTCCTCGAGTTTCCTTTTCCTGAGAAGGGATTTGCGAAACTGCAGGCTTATGATGAGGGTTTTTGTTTCCATGACCCATAAAAATGGATCGTGGCGATGTTGTTGTTTCAATTGCCTCCCGAGTGAAAATTTCGCAGTGTGATTGGTAGATTTAAGGAGCAAACATGGAGTTAATATGATAGAAATGTATAGATGATAGAAAGGGCGTGAAAAAGGTTTTCTCGTTTCCTTATCCTTGGTCATTGCTGTCGTTTTCCCTGTTATGTTTCGTTTTTTTTTTTATTCGTTGCTTCTTTACAAAGGAGGTGTTCCAAATTCCGAGTTTGAGAGATCGAAAGTGAAGTTCACTGAAGTCATTGTTGTGGTGGTAGACGGGGTCAGGTACTGACTTACAACTTTTCCTGGAAAAAAGGGATCTTCAGAGTCGTCAGAGTTCAATAAAAGTCCTGGCATATCTGTATCCGCCTGGGAGGTGGATGATATGATTTCGGTTTTGGGTATTGTTTGTTGTATTGGTGGATCAGAAGATGTTGAAGCTCAAGCTTCGGTTTTGGCAACATTTGAATTAATTATTGGATTGGTGTTTAGTAAAGCGCATTTAGGGCTTATCTGCCAAAGCTTTTTAGCAGGTTTATCTTCTGAAACCAATTGACCTATTTTTACTCTACAGTGGTAACACTGTACGATATCATCCTTTCCAGAATGGGAAAAACCAATTGCAGCTAGGGCTTCGGGTTTTACGGTTTTATAATGCCACATAAAGAAGGTTAATAATCGACTTTTTTCGGCTGCGAATGCTGGGTGCATCGGTGTTGCGTGGAAAGTATCCGCGCTGAATGTCTTGCATTGGTTTACAACTGGCAAAATCGGGATCTTTTTATGCAACAGATATCGTGTCATTTTCAGCACGTTACTTCTGGCGCATACATAGTGCTTCCTACTTTGTTGGTGAAAGTAACAGAGTCCATTCATTACGCTTGAGGATTCTAAATAAGGCAAATCTTCATCAAGGATTCCACATGTCTGGTGTGGATATAATTCAAGTATTCTGCTAACTTAAGCATGATGAACATAAACGAGGTCAACATCAAGTGGGATTTGCCAAATTGATCCTAATAGCCAGTGCCTGATTGTTCCGCGCCCAGCCCAGGGTAATCCCTGTTTTTCGTTACTGAGGTGGTGGTTCACGGTTTGCATTTTTACTGAAAGGCTTCCCCAACCGCATGGGGGGTCTAGAATAGCGTGTACTTCGGCGGAACCGTCCACGTAACTCCATGATAATTCCTTCGGTATTAAAAAACCGAAATCATCAACGAAGCCTTGAACATCTACGACGATACTTCTATGTAGAATATCTGACGTCATTTTCTTTCTGCAAGATAAAACAGTCGTGTTGTTTTATGATAACGATTTTTATTAGTGTTGGGGATGTTGTAACCCGAGTTATTTCTTGTGATGGAGTTTCTATTTGTAATAAAAAGAATTGAAAAGGGAGAAAAGTTGATCAACAATAAGAGGTGAACAGAGAGGGTTTTTCCTTCCCTGTTGTGTTATTATGTTTTTTTTTTTTTTTTTTTTAAGGTCCCGGCATATCCCTGCGGGACAAAGGCCAGTTTGAGGCGATTGGCGTGAACAACTTTAGATTGTTTAGTTTTTATCTGAATCCTTATGTTGTCGTTAAGCATCACCTGCTTAATCTGGAACGGTCCAGTGTAATAATCCTCTAATTTGCCTTTCCTATTTTCTTTTAATAAATAGGCCCAATCACCCCATTTAGATTCTTGGACGTTGATTTTCTTATCATAATAATTTTTAGATTTTTCCTTCGCTTTTATTAAGTGTTCGCGAGCCAGATATCTGGTGTCCTGTAATTTAGTAATGAGATTTTCGACATGGCTATGATAAGTTTTTAATTTATCGTATGAAAAAGCTGAGGGCGTGCGAGCGGTGCGCCCATAAAGTAATTCAAAGGGTGTAAATTGAGTTGCTTCATGTTTACTTGTATTGTAAGAAAACGTCGCAAAATTCAATAAGTCGTCCCATTCAGACTCGACGGTCGTATAATGGCGCAGGTAGTCGCCCAGTACCCTATGGGACCGTTTTAATGCCCCCTTGGATTGTGGATGGCATGCTGTAGTGCGTATTTGTTCTATCTTGAAGCATTTGGCTAATGATTTCATTAGTTTGCTCAGGAAATTGGCTCCCTGATCGGTTAAAATTGTGTGGGGCACGCCATGTAGAGAGATGAGCTGCTTAGAAATGGCGTCGGCGACTTCGGCAGCGGTGGCTTCTTTAAGCGCGGCGGCCATACAATATTTAGTCAGGTCATCGTGCATGGTTCAAATATAAATGTTGCCATTCCTTGTTCTAGGCAATGGTCCGACAATATCCAACGCGACTCGGTCGAACGCGTCAATGGAGGTGTCTGTAATTATCATTGGTTGCTTGGTTTTCATGCGCAGTAATTTCTTTTTCTGGCAGCTTGCATATGTTCGAATAAGATTTCTAATTTCCTTTTTCATTCCGTCCCATTGATATTTCTGTTTTACGCGTGCGCAGGTTGTTGTTACTCCTTTATGACCTCCGAATATTGATGAATGTGAATCTGCAATAATTTCAGGCCTATCCGCTTCCGGTGGTATTTGTATATTGTTTAAAGAAATTATTAATTTGATGTCGGTGCCTTCGAGCCCTTTAAGAAACTCTTTCTTAATATCTATCCATTTAGTTGTATAAATTCTCTCCGAGGAGAATGAAAGATTTATGGTTTTGCTTTGACCTTTTATAAGAAGGTTTTTCAAGACCTGGAGTGTGCCAGTTAAAGGTACTTGCCCTTCCCAGACAATTTGGTAGTAGGTGGCACATTTTTCCTTCTGTATTTGAATTTCGCCTGAACCGGTCTCTCCCGGGATAATTCCTTTGATTTTTTTATATTTCAGGAGAAGTCGTGCCCCTGTGTCAATGGGCTCTCCAGTTGGAGCGAGAAAGCAGACCGTTGGTCCCTGGCATAGAGCTATATTGTCGGTTACCTCTTTAGTTTTTTCTGATTGTTTTTTGCTTCAGTCTTCCTTGGGGGTGTCCTCTTTTCCCTCTTCTTCTATGGTTTGTAATTGTATTGATTGTTTCTTAAGGCTTCTGTGAGGACTGCTCCCTGAAATTTCTTTTGGCATCTTTTTTACTCCTCGAAGATCTTTGAGGGATTTTTCACGCGGTTGTAGTTCGGGGAGCTGTGGTATTTCGTTTGGAGAGGAAGGATCATCTTTTCCTTTTGAATTTATTGCTTTCGTTGTGCCTTCCCGTTTTGTCATGTTGCGCGTCACAGCATTGAATTTTCTTTCTTCAACATTTTCAGTATCTGGTTTAGATGAAATCATTTCGCTATTTGCTTGGCCAGTTTTTTCTTGAGGAATAACGGGGTCTTCTTCGTCGACACAGGCGTTCCTGGAAAGTGCGTCGGCGTTTACGTCTGCACTTCCTTGCTTGTATACGATTTTGTATTCGTATTCTTCCAATTTTATTCTCCAGCGTAGTAAGCGCGACGTGGGGTCTTTTACATTATGTAGCCATACTAGCGGCCTATGGTCCGTTACGAGGGTAAATTTATGTCCATACAGGTAGGGCCTAAAATATCGTACGGCAAAGACGATGGCCAATAGCTCTTTTTCTATTGTGGAATAATTAATTTCGGCTATATTTAAAATTCTTGAGGCATAAGAGATAGGCAGGTCCTTCCCGATGATCCCCTGGCTTAGCACCGCCCCTATGGCATAGTGAGAGGCATCGGTCGTTACGATAAATGGCTGACTAAAGTCTGGGTATTGTGAAATCGGCTCTTCTATTAGTCGTTTGCGAAGCGTGTCGAAAGCTTCCTCCTGTTCAGCCCCCCATTCAAATGGCACATCATTTTTCAATAGGGTAGTTAGAGGCCGGGCTATTTTTGAGAAACCCTCGATGAAACGACGGTAATAGTCAGCGAGTCCGAGGAATTGTTTAATATTCTTGGAGTTCTTTGGAGTCAGGAATTTTTCCACAGCTTTAATTTTATCGGGATTCGGGCAAACCCCGGTTTCGCTAATGATATGTCCGAGGTAACCAACTTCCTTCTTCAATAACTCGCATTTATCCGGTTGTAACTTTAAATTAGCGGCGCGCAGTCGTTCTACCAGCTTCATAAATTTCTCTCTATGCTCTCGTAATGATTTTGCGTAGATTACCACGTCATCAAGATACACGAGCATTTCTTGGCCCTGCAGTCCGGTTAGCGTTTGGTCCACCAATCTCTGAAAGGTTGCTGGCGCGTTTTTCAATCCGAAGGGCATGCGATTATATTCGTAATGGCCGTAGGAAGTTGAAAATGCGGATTTTACTTTATCTTCTGTGTCCATAGGAATTTGGTGGAAGCCAGACGCTAGATCAAACACTAAAAAATATCTTGCACCGCCTAATTGATCCAGGATTTCATTTATTTGTGGGAGGGGGTAGGCATCACCGACGGTTTTTAGATTTAAGGCTCGAACATCTATGACTAATCGCCTGCGTTTATTTCCCTGGGAATCATTTTTCTTCGGTACTATCCATAATGGAGAATTGTACGGAGATTTGGAGGGCGCGACTATTTCTGAATCCAGAATTTCGTTCACTTGGTGATTAATTCCTTTATGAACCGGCGGAAACCGATATTGTTTCGTATTGATTGATGCTGGGTCTGTCGTGATAATTTTATGACTCATCACTTGGGTGGAGCCGAGAAATTCCCCGGGTATGTGAAAAACGTCCTGCGTTTCGGTTATTAGAGAGAAAATTTCCCCTTTTTCCTCATTATTGACATGATCGAGTCTGAGCAGATTTTTTAGCTTTTCTGCGCGTCCTTGGATGTCATGAGATGGGGTGGCGCGAGCTACGGGATATGCTATCTGGTTTTTCCTGGCATCATCGTAGTCTTCTAGAGTCACTGGAGAGCATTTAATAAGTACGGTGTTGGAGTCCGTATTAATTGCGGTCAAGAAAATTCGTCCATTACAATTTGAAACTAACGCCTCTCCTATGAATACCTTATAACCGAGCGGCAACCTCGGAAAATAGCCGGATGATGGAGATTTGCTCGCGAGACTCAAGAATATTTGCTTCTTGCTTCGAGGAGGTAATATGATTATATCCTGCGTCTGAAAATCGACTTCCATATCTTCTAATTGTAGTTTTTTTTGTGTCGTAATCTATTTTTGCTGAACGTGAAGCAAGAAAAGCAGTTTCTAGAATTCCGTCTTGTAGGGTAGTCAAGTTCCTGCCTACGACGTGAAATTGTGTCGGTTGGTCGAAAAGTGGCAGTGTGACTATCCCTTCGGTAATTCGACCGGTCGAAGCTATTCCGTTTATTTGAATCTTTCTTGATCCGTCAATTATATCATCCGGTTTTAAAGGACCCTTTTTAATTGAATTTATTTCCGCACCCGCATCAATCATGAGAGTAAAAGGAGTCGTTTGGTCGCGTCTTCTTAAAATGATGGTGGATGTATTACATGTTTTGGCATTTACATTGTAAAGAGAGTAATTTTCTCGGTCGATTGATTCGCAGTGATCCATTTTTTCCTCTGAACGCGCGCTGGGGCGAGGCTCGTTTCCCGAGATGCTGGGTTCGGCTTTCAATTCTTGCTAACGCCTATTGTCCTCGTATTTCTTTTTTCTACATTCTTGAGATGAGTGCTCTTTAAATTTACAGTATCCGGATATTAAAGGTATGGGATAGCCATTTTTCATCCAACAAAAGGCCTCGGTATGATTTGGCCGTTTACAAAAATCGCAGAATTTTCGTTCTTGCGTTACGTTGACTCTTGGATTTTCCGGTCCTTTGAATTGATTCTGTTTTTTAAGATTAATATTTTCATGTGGCTGCGGCCAGCAGTTTATGAAGGCATTAGCGTGTAATTCGTCCCGTGTCTGTTGCTCTTTTTCTGCTTCGATCGCTTCATGAATCGCGGCATCTAAGTTCAGACATCCATGGCTGTTAATTTTAATTCCGGTTCTTACTCCACGGATGAAACATCTAATTGTTTCTTGTTCAGTATCAACCTTAAAACTTCGTTGGGAGCCGCCGTGCCTTGAGTATGTATTTAGAATGCTGATCATTAATTGGCGTGCCCTATTCCCGTATACGACCACGGGTGCGTATTTTTCCTGTATTAGGCGTCCGAGTTTTCCCTGCAATTGCGCAAGGGACTCGATGGGAGCGAATCGATTTTGTAAAAATGTTACTAAATCCTTCATTGAATTAAACTGTCTGCCTTGAATAGCGTTCTTGGCTGGGCCGCGTAATTTATTTCTTACTAATTTAGTTAAATTGGACTCCATGTTGGGATCCACCATATTTTTTGCTTCTTCGCACCCGTCGGAAAATTCGGTGAAGCAGGAGGGGTCTCCCTCAAATATTGGGATTGCTGAAAGAGCGACCTGCAGGGTGACCGTCGTCCCTTGCATAATAGTGTACGGCGTTGAAGTTAATCCCATTGGCTGGAATGTCTCCCGCTGTACGTCCCCTTTAAAAGATGGGTCAGTAGGACCGCCTTTTGCCTGATTTCCGAAAAGTAGGCCAGTGTATTGGGGTAAAAATTGAGATTGTTGCCCCGTTTCTACCGCATTTGTTACCGGTGGTTTTCTGGGAAGTGCATAAGGGTTATTTCGAATTGGCCAGCCGGCATAAGTTGGGAATGCGTAATTATCGTATGTTTCAGGGCGTTGTAACATATTTCTGGTTTTTGAGACAGGTGTTAGAAAACTGTCACCTGTGTTTGTGGGAAAGTAGTTTTTAAATATATCGAATTCTCGGTTGACATTATTTTCATGCTCCGAGCACTTATGTTTTCCGTTTTCGTTAGGCAAAATGGATTCATCCGCGAATCTCACCCGGTCGCGTTTTGGATTTAATTCGTGAATTCGGTTTGTCTCGGTAAACCCGGAATTATTAATTATAGTTTCTAGCCCTTCAAATTCCGCAGAAATATCTACGGGTAAATTGCTGGAATGGCTTGGGCCTACACTTGTGGCGTGAAATTCTGTTCCGCACGTTTGTTGAGGAAAATGTTTTTTTAATAAGGCGTAAATGTCCGCTAAAATTCCGGTTTGATGAAAAATCATGACGGCGGATGAATCGTTTTGAATAAAATCTTTAATCGCCGATAGTTGTTCCGCTGGGATGTCTTTGCGCTCCCGTATTCGCGATAGAAATTTTTTGTATTTTACTAACCATTCTGATCCTAACGTGACTTGTTTGCCTTTACTTTTTGACATAGTACCGGTGCTTGAAATTGGTGTAGCTCGCGATGCTCCAATTAAAGGTTCATCCTCTACAGTGTCAAGATCTGAAGTGACATGTAACGCGAGCGTTGATGTCGCGATCTTATTACTAAATTCGTTATTTTCACTATCGGACGTCGCAAAATATTGTCCGTCATGACTTTCTTCTTCCATTGTAGGGAGTTTAGCGGATTTCTTCACTTTTCTTTTAGCGACTGTAGATTTATCTTTTTTTGAATCTGTGTTAGAAGGTGTGTGGAGAATTTTTTCATTCAGATCTCCCTTCTCTCCGCTACGCGTTCCGACCATTTTCCCGTTTTATAACAATGAAATCCCTGTTCGGGCGCCAAACTTTTTCTGTTGCGGAAACTGGATCACCAGGTAGGCCAAAATATAGGATAAAAGGTGAACCTTTCAGGTAACTTGACCGTAACTAGCAACGACAGGTAGTGTCCAGAGGAGGAAAAATCTTATAAATCTCGCTCAATATAGGGGGCTTATTGCGTGGGACTAAGCACTGAACTGCACAATGGTTATTAAGTGAGGAATTAGCACACAAAGAGAAAGATACCCTTGAGTTCCCTTTAAATAAAATTTAAAATTTATCGCACTTCACTTGAAATACAGAATATACAGAAATGCGGAATAGGGGCAGAAAAAGTGTAGGGAAGAATAGTGTATATGTTGTTGGTGTGTTTTTTCTGACTTACGGTTGAAGAAAACTACGGTGTAGGGATGAGTGGGTGATCTCTAGGTGGCTCTTCTCTACGTAGCGGATTCCGGAGAACTCCAAAGATGTGCCAGATGCTTTAGCACTGAAGGAGCTGAAGATCCCCGAACACGCATCCTGGATGGTGGTGAAGCTGATAGGGTGGCTCTGGAGGTGTTGCTGGTGACAGTGGGTCTGAGTTTAAGTAAAACTCGGTTGACCACTGGGTCTAGATGCAGGTTTCTGGTGCTCAGCAGAAATGGCCTGGGCTGGATGCCCGAGTTGAACTCAGTCAGATACTGAGAAAATCACCAGGTCGTTGCTGGCTTACAGAAAGACCTCGGCTGAGAAGCTCGGGGTAACCTCAGTCAGGTACTGAGAAAATCACCAGGTCGTTGCTGGCTTACAGAAAGACCTCGGCTGAGAAGCTCGGGGTAACCTCAGTCAGGTACTGAGAAAAATAACCAGGTCGTTGCTGGCTTGCAGAAAACCCTCGGCTGAGAAGCTCGGGGTAACCTCAGTCAATTACTGAGAAAAATCACCAGGTTGTTGCTGGCTTGCAGAAAAACCTCGGCTGAGAAGCTCGGGGTAACCTCAGTCCGTTACTGAGAAAAATAACCAGGTCGTTGCTGGCTTGCAGAAAACCCTCGGCTGAGAAGCTCGGGGTAACCTCAGTCAATTACTACGAAAAATCACCAAGTCGTTGCTGGCTTGCAGAAAAACCTCGGCTGAGAAGTTCGGGTGAACTAGTAGTGCAGTCAGGCTATGAGCAGTGATGAATTGGGCTTGCAAAAGCTGGCCTCCAACAGACGGATCTTGAAGGATGAGCTTTAATGATGAGCAAGGCCCCTCGTTGAATACCAAGAGTCCAAATTTTACTTTGGACTCGTTGGTCAAAGTTGCACACTCAATCTGAGGTTGGAAGTTGTGTTTAATGCTCGAACGGTGACCCAGTGGTGACGTCAGAGGGTGGTCCTGCAGAGTTTCCCCCTTGAAGACTGATTTTGGAGAGTCGACTGGTTGAAGAGTAGGATACCACTTGAAGATGATTAGGAGTCGAAGATTTAATTTAGACTGCCTCGATCTGGCGAAAAACCGTCCTTTATATACTGTTCGGGCGTGATTCCCCTACGTCCGTTGATTTTTTGATTCTTAGTCACCCGCCGTTTTTTGAGATAAGGAGGGAGGTATCTTCATATGTTTGACGATGTATTCAAAAGGGATGTTTCTGGACGATGTACCCTCTCTCTAGTATCACCCCCTGTTTCCACAGGTGTGGGAGAGGGTTTTGAGAGAAAGACGGGACGATCGATCGTTGGCCTCTCTGTAATTAATTTTCTTCTAATGTCAAAACTGGCATGTTTATGTATTTTTCTGACGCTCACGGCCCATAAACTAGACGTCTGCTTTGACGATGGATGACTATTGTTCATTAGAAAACTGGTGTGTCAAGCGGAGTGGATCCTTTGAGGATGGAGGTATCCCCTTGTTTCGACAACTAAAAATCATCTGGTGAATCGTGCCAATTCCTGAAAGCCATCTCATAACTTTCATTGGGCATGGGGTGTCGATGACATCCTGGCTCAAGCCAACCCCCTGTAACCAATGGGGGGACATACTCGTGCCAGATGTACCCTGTAACGAGATTTGTCTCGTTACTAGTGTAAACACTAGTAAAGTCACTAGGTGAAGGGAACGACATCTAACGCCGGCTGAAATAGCCGAGCGAAAGGTGAGTAGAACATCGGACGATGGCCAATCAGGCCGCTCCGGAGGTGAATTTGACCAATCAAATAGTGGGAAGAAACGTGGTAGGGTGAGACCATGTTTCGGAACACTGTGATGGCGCTGACGATAGCTGTTTCCCAATTCGGAAATCCACCCAGCTGTGTTAGGGAGTCCAGGGCGGACGTATAGGCGTTCCAATTGTGTCGTTCCGAAGGGCGCCGTCGACTTAGACCAGGGACCAACGGCTAGGTGAAAGGACTAGCGCCCCCGGGATCCCGTCGAGTTGATTGGTGGCTGTGGGGTAACGGATGACCCACTGTCGTTGAGATGCTCAGACTAGGGGGAGAAGGCCCTGGTAGATTTAAGGACAGTTCGCGTTGAGTGCTGGTCTCGAGCGAACGTTTTAGGAGCTGGGAATCAGTTGGTGACAATAATCCTTGCCGGGATTATGAAGGGTACGTGGTTCCAAGGAATCTTGGAATAGCGAGAGAAGGGGACACTTATGTGTCCACGATCAGTGCAATGGATTACTTTGAGGCTACGGACGAGAGTCCGAGGCTACAGAGATCCATCTCTAGGGCGAAATCCATGGTGTTGGGGCGGACTAAGGGCTAGGATTCAAGGCGTTTCCCGTCGGTTCGGTTGCACGTGCCTCCATGGGAAGTCACTGTAGTTTTGACTCGCGATGAGATTGCTATTACCGAGCTCTCGAGTTGGGGTGGACGTTAGGTGGGTGAGAAAGGTCTCCGGATACCTACGTCGCATCTGCCTCAAGCAGTTCGGCGCCCTGCGGGGTGCGAAGGACACGCAGGGAATCTGTGTCTTGTCTGGGGTTGAGCCACCCCAGAGGAGAGAGTACCACGTGCGAGGGATGTTCAGATCCTTCCACGAGAGTCTGGGGGATACGTTCCCCGAAAGATATCGTTGACGATGCCGTAAGTACAGCAGAAGTTAGTGATTGAAGTTACTCGTACGTTGGTGAACCTCGCCTACTCTACCGTGTCATGCTGATGCTGGCTCGGCATTGTGAGACCCGCCACCGAACGTCCGCGGAGTTGAGGAAATTCCTTCGCGGCAGGTTTTCCGTCAGGTTTTCCAGAAAACCCTGGGTGGCGACCAATCGTGAACGATAGAGGCGGCAGCCAGGAATATCCCGGGGTGTTGACCCGGGAAAAATACTCTTACAACCCCCTTATTGGTCTGTTATTTCTTTTGTCGATATCGACAAACCCATGGTTGAGGCAGTCAATTTCTGAATTGCCCACATCTTATTTCTTTGAGTCTATTCTCATCTGTGTTTACCATTGGAGGGTTGTTTATATTGGTGCCCCCATGTTCAATTGAGAGAAGAAAGGAAGTCAAAAGGATCTCTTTAGTTATGCCTTGGAGCAATTTGTATGGCTCCTCTATATGTTTTGTGATTCCCAGGTGTTGTCCTTTTGATGATCATTTCTTGACCTTTCGGAAGCCCGCATGATGATGACTGCTTGAGTGCCCTCCCCCCCCCCCCCTCCCCCAGGGGGTCACCTTTCATCGCGTTAACCTCACATAATCGATGTTTTGACTAGGTTTTCCAACACTCCTCCATGCCAGAGCCGAACTGGAAGAGAGTAAACGTCACAATCGCACCATGGAATACCTCGCTCTCGGCAAGGGAATATACTTAAAACCCTATAAGTCTGGCCTGGGTTTACATTTGAATCCAAAAAACTTGTGAAACTACCGCACCGAGCTCTCACTGATGGTAATTTGATGCAGTATGTCAGCATCATGAATATTCCACATTTTCGCGGAGATTATATGAAAAATGCGTTGCCTTAAGTTGGACCCTGGAAATGTGAATCAGCTATAGTGAATCTTGATGATAAAGATGGTCCCGGCACACATTGGGCTGCATATAAAAAGAACAATCATGAAGTGATCTATTTTGATAGCTATGGCAATTTGCGTCCACCTCAACAGTTGATTAATTACTTCGGTGGCGGTAGTGTTGTTAAATATAATCCTGAAAATTATCAAGACTATGATACTTCTATCTGTCGGCATTTATGTTTGAAATTTCTAGCTGGTGAAATGATATAAAGCTGCAAAAAGTTCACAATTATATCAGTTGAGTGTTGACTATCATGAGTGATTCATTTACCTTGACCCTGTCGGGCCGATCTTCTATACTAGGGGCCTGCTATTTCCCACCGATTGAATTATCAGCAGAGATAGTGTATAGTGTGGGGCTTGTTCAATTTCTCACCTACAATTCAATTCCTAATATCGACGAAGGGTGAAATAAATTTTAAGTTGAAAAAAACGGATTGGTGATACAATTGACTATACCAACTGGAAGCTATGAAATTACTGATATTGAAAATTTTTCGAAAGATCAATTATCAGTGTATAAAATTCCCGTCACGTTACGGGCAAATGATCAGACGCGCAAGACGGTGTTTGAAGTACCCAAGGATGTAGTGTTAAATTTCAGGCCGTTGGACTCCATTGGGCAATTGCTTGGTTTTCAAGGACAAGTTCTAGCATATTCAACATTCTACGAATCTGCCACGCCTCCAAATATCATTCATGTGAACTCTCTACGTATTGAGTGTGATCTAACTGCAGTAGCCTACATTAACAATCGACGTGTGCATCGAATTCACGAATTCTTCCCAAGCATTCCACCTGGATATAAGATCATTGAAACACCTGCTCAGGTCATTTACTTGCCAATCGTGGTGCGATCAATAGACCATCTGCAATTGAGAATTGTCGATCAAGACAATGGCCCTGTGAATTTCCGTGGCGAAGTCATCACAATACGACTTCATATAAGAGCTCATTGAATAATGCTTATTGTGTTTGAGGGGAGGAAAGTCGGTCGCAGTTATAAAAGTGAGGACTCATGCCTGCAAGCGAACAGTCGTCGAGTGCATCTCACGAAGCTGACATCGCAGAACATCAAGTTCCTGCGTACTCTGGGACTAAGAATTCCCGGAAAAACAGGAAAGTGAGGGTGTGCTGTGTCTTTATCGCCTGCTGTTACTGTCATCTGCTATGGAAGAGATCCTGAACATTCAGAAGCGGATAATCTTCGATGAGTCGATTGCTCATTATGAGATTCATTCGCTCCAACCATTTGCATCATCTTCCTTCAACAACAATGACAAAATCCGCATTTCTGGACAAGAGTTCATTGCACATTTGTGGTAGATTAACTAAAGCCGATAATACACTAGGTGCAAATACACAACTTGTGAATAATGCCATCTTTCATTTGTTCGAGCAAATACGCTATGAATTAAATTCAGTGTAAATTGATAGGTGTAAAAATGTTGGCTTGACAACATTAATGAAGCATTACATCTCTCAGAGTCCTAGCCAGAAATATCTCATGGAAAATGCGTGCTGGAGAATTGACAATGAGAAGAAAATAACTGATGAGGCAGAATATTTTAATGTATCCATTCCCCTGAGCATGATTTTAGGATTAGCTGAAGACTATCAAAGAGTTGTTGTGAATGCAAAGCATGAGTTAATCCTAACACGTTCACACAGTGACTTTAATGCTATATTCGAAGCCAATGATGGGCTACAAGCTGAGCAATTTAAAATCACAATCACCAAGATCGATTGGATACTACCCTACATTAAACCTGCTGACACTCGAAAAGTCCAGCTTCTCAATCAGATTTCAAAAGACACGGTGGTGCCGATTACCTTTCGCTCTTGGGAATTGTACGAGTTTCCTCTGCTGCCGAGCACAACGAAGCATGTCTGGACTTTGAAATGCTCAACGCAATTGGAGAAACCGCGTTACGTCATTCCCGACATTCAAGTAGCTAGAAAAAATGAGGCTTTGAAGGATGTCAGTGCATTCGATCATTGTAATATTCCAGAAATCAAATTATTCTTGAGTTCGCAAAGTTTTCCATATGAAAATCTGAATTTGGACACTGAACACAACCAATCTGCTCTTCTCTACAATATGTACACCAGCTTCCAAGCCTCCTATTACCATAAAGAGCCTGAACCGCTATTCAGCAGAGCGGACTACTTGAAAACAGTACCCCTCATCGTCATCGATTGCTCCAAGCAGAACGAGTTCTTGAAAACCGGCCCTGTGGACATTCGTCTGGAGTTTAAATCATCGCAGATCTTCGACGCCAATACCGCAGCCTACTGCTTGATCTTACACGATCGAATCATCGAATATAGCTTACTCACCGGCAGCGTCAAGAAACTTATTTAAAAAATAAATCTAATCATTCAACTGAATAAATAAACAATAATTATTGGGAAAGAAAATCTTTTTGTTTCTCATCAACGACATCATGAGCAAGAGCCGAGTCTGCCTCGGTTTTCAATGATTCAAACATTATGTTTACACCGAGTTTGTGTTCATGTAGAATGCCTAGCATGGGGGCTGCTGGACTTTTCTCGTACAGATTTGGCCCCCTTTTTCTCTTGGATCCACTGCTCCATGAACTAACCCAACGATCTCGCACAAAATCATCATCCACTCTCACTATTAATTCTTCAATGCAATCAAGAATAACCGCCAGCTTTTTCGTAATGTGGATCGATAATGGTAGGAGTGAGTCATCTGCAGCATCTTCCTCGTTCTTCTCTCTCACAGCAGCATAATTCCTCTCCGAAAATTGCACATCACTGACAACACTCCAGATATTTTCCGGTGGAACATCACCAAAATGCTTCCCCACTATGTCCTCAAATTCGGGACAGTAGGGTGGAGTACTATTCAAATAGCGTATGTCTTCTGGTGAGAGATTCTCCATGATTACAACTAAAGTTCTCCCTAAATATTCGCGATTTATATCACCTCATCCCCTCCACCAGTCTATCCAAATTTCGTTACAACTGAATATTTATTCTCGGAAATTATTATTGATTCCTAGAAAAGCACCCACATTCGTAACGGTCAAATTTTTCGGAGAAATTCTTTATACCTACATTCCAATAAATCATTATCCATGCAAGTTCGAATTTCACCATCTCAGCTGATGAGGTGAATGACTCTTGCACTTGTCCACATGAACTTTTCCATCTCTATGTCATGATCGCAGCGAGGTCAATACCAAGGTTTATGTGACGCGTACGTGCTCATCGGTAAACACAAACACACAGAAAGCATTCGAAAATCACTGAGTCGTAGGAAATTTTATTGAAAAATTAAATTGATTCGTGTCTGTTTTCGTATCATTAATTGTTATCTAATTAAATAAAGTAATTGATAGTCTATTTAAACTGGGAACATTCAGTACAAAAGTGCACAATTAATTTCTGTTTTGTTCAATGTCATGAGCATTCAATGCAAAACCCAAAACGAAAGATCATTGCAAATTATTAAACCTATCTTATGTTGCATGGTATCATCTATTGAAGACTATGGTGGAATATTCATTCCACTTCGAAAACGATTCACTGCGCATCCAAGAGGCCGAGTGTTTTGTTTATACGGCGCGTACGTGCTCACTGGTAAACAGACGCGGCCACGTGAGCGGTGGACCAGTTCGCGCTTCAATCTCAATGAGAGAGAGAGAAGTCTCGATTCTGAAATCATTCCTCCGATTTGATAAGAAAAAAAAAAAAATCATGTTTCTCATTATTAGTTTCTACTACTCATGATGATTCTGAAGACGAAATTTCAAAATCATGAATTAATTTGTTGTAATTATCATCATTGACGTGGCAGAAAAGAAAAAAAAAATCACCGGCAATAGAACATCTGAAAATTTTAGCAACTAGGATTGTCAGCTATGAAATATTAGATATTACACATCAGAAATGAGATATTAGATATGAGATATCATATGGTGGATATTCCACGTCAGATATCACATGGTGGATACCCCCCCCCCCCCCCCCCCCCCCGCCATTTTGGTCCATAATGGAGCCGTGAACATTACCACCGCGGGGGCCGACAAAGAAGATTCCCCCCTACATTACCGACTGAGGACTTGACAGATTTCTACATTGCTCTGCCCGCAACCTCACCCGTCTCCCGCCCCGCACCGCCCCTACAGATCCCTATGTTCAGAACCGGCCTTGTTTATCTACTAACGTTTCTCCGGGTCGAACAACAGACGAAGATGACCATTTTTCGACTTGGTGAAACGCTCAACAAATCCTTTCCTCAATGATTAATACGGTGTAGCGGCAGGACGGTATTAATTGATAACTATATCGCGAACTTCTGCGACCACATGCGGATCAATCAGCGACATCGTGTCCTGGAAGTCGTTCCACTGAGTGAAAATTGTCTTAGTACGGAATTCTGCTGCAAACTCAGCGAAGCGGGAAGCAATCTTGTTCATGCAATTGGGAAAGCTTCGAATGGTGATTGAAGAAACAGAAACTGCTGCCATGGCACCTGTATTTTCAGAATTACCCATATTATTAAAGAGAGCACGCGGAAGAAACTTTACGCACTTGCAGATAGAAAACCGATGTCGACTCGGGTCACCAATGTATCGGCCAGGATAGTTGAAATCACAAAATATTTATGTTTCGAGCAGACTTCTTTTGTATTGATGGTCTCAGTACCGAGGAAAAATGTTCCACGAGAACTTCTCAAACCTGCAAGGGGGACAAGAAACTACCGAGGATCTACCTGAATCTCCAACTCGAAAAAGGAGAGAGACAACCTGAGAATCGGGCTGAGTCCTTCATCGGATGGATGAGAGAGAGAGCATTCTAAAGCGTTCCACATCCTATGACGTCACAGGAGATCGTTAGAAAAGACTGTGGAATAGGTGGGGAGCACAACAGGATAATACCGGATATAATTTTACGTGCAAAGCACAGCCGGCTTTGCTACTCCGTAAATTCTGCACGGAGACTTATAGGGCTACTTTAGCAGCTGCCGGGCCCGAGATTTAGAATAGCATCGTTGAGCGCATCAGAAACTGCCGTATGGCTATCGTGGGGATTTAAACACCTGGGAGCTTAGCTGGGCTTCTCTCGGCCTGGTCCTTCTGAACAGCGGTGAAGAACGCAAGTCCTCAAAAGGAGGAGCAAGCTCTATAGTGGACCTGACCTTTGTGAGAGACAATCTTGCAGGAGAGAATCGCTCATGGAGGGTTGGCCACCTATGCACGGCGAGCGACTTCCTTTGATTCCTTCAGCCATAGCTTTTAAGATTCACCTGAGACGCTGGCTTCTGAGGAGAGAGCCCTATCATCGTGTTGGCATTACATAACTTCCTTTTTCTTTTAAGCTGTATCTCCGCATGAGTATAACTCTTCTTCTTTTTACTCTGCTGTTTATTTCATTTCATATAATACCATGTTGGTTTTGTGATTTTCATTTGTTTGTCCTTCTTTTCATTTTGTTTAAGCTCCTAAACAATAAACGTATTATCTTATCGTATCTTAGCTCACACTGTCTTATGTAGAAATCAAATAAGTTATAGGTAGTTCATGCACTGTCGTCGGTTATCTTTCAATGTGTTAAAGATAACTCTCCAGGTGAATCAGGGAATCTTGCCACTTGAGAAACCATTATTTAAGTGCCTTCCATATTTACGGAAGATGGATCTGATATGAGCAAACCCATATGAAACACATGGAATCCTAAACGAGAAGAGCCTGGTACTCTGAATGTCGAAGTACAGCTAACCATTTTGGCAAGAATATCTTCAAATAGCGGACATACCTTGCCAAAAACACCAATGTTGAATCTCCGGAAACCTTGCTTACTTGCAGTTCGGCTTCATTAATGTTTCCTACCGGATGAAACCTTTTTTTGATCGGAATTCTGGATATTTTATATTGTAATCCTCCATTAGGAATGAATTCTTATTGATGGGCAATGTTCTTGATCATGGAAATTCAGACAGAGTATTTTCAAACTCGCCTGTGCCCACGTTATCCTTGTTGAAGATGAAAGCTGGCTCGAGAGGTGTCGAGATTGTCATCCCCTTCACTAACTTGAACAGCAACTGACTGTTTGCGGAACGCGTCTGTAAGGAGATCCATAATATTGATGGCTGATTTAGCGAGTATTTCTACGTCAATAATCGTAACCTTTTTGAACTTGCCTGCCTTTCTAACAATCACCTACTATCACATACCATCTACACTTCAAAAAATGGCCAATAATATTCAACCAAGGGATTCCTTCAAAATTGTTTATATGACAATGAATGTAGAGAGATCTGTTAAACTGAAACAAGGTATTTTTGCCGCATGATCAGTTCCTCGGTTGCTTACGTAATTTTAGCAGATTTTCATCCAACCAGAAGTTATCTTCCATGGCAGAAGTTAGAAGAGAGATAATGCCGTCATTTTATTAATTTAGTTTCATATATTTGAACGAAGATCTTCCTGAATTGCCGTTGATTGGCTGAAACTCCGTAAAGGTTCTCCATCGGTGGGGATTAAATGCAGCGAGAAATGAGTATATCCTTTTAAGATGAGGGCACCACGGTCCGGTCGTCGGTTTAACTGATTTACGGCGAAGGTCAACTCATGTTTCTGATCGGTAAGGGAAAATAAATATGAAACGGTCCGAAAAATGTATAACAATAATCCCGTAATTTTGATGAGCGCGGCGTGAAAAAATGTGGAATTTAGAATACACTGAGAAATCATTTTCGCGATATTAGATCAGGACAATATGCAACCCTATCGCCGGATATGAGTGGCGCGCATCATATGTATCGCATGCCTCTCAAAATGTCACTGGCGATTGGGTAAGTCACTGAGACCAATCTATTTATTTGACGCGTTCATCACCTATTGACATCATGTTCACGGGTTTTAGAAATCACTTCCGTTTGGTGGGAATTGACCACGCACTTTCGTTTGTCACCCCTTTGCGAGCAGTCTATACGCAAGCCATGCTACATTTTAGAATTTCGATCATAATATTTTAGTTTCTGGAAGTTTCTTATGTTGTCTCGGGCGAGCGCTATGGCCGTCCAAATTTGATCATTCTTTGTTCCGTTACCGGCACACATCCAGTAAATTTGTGTATGAAATCGATGCGTTGAGCATCCAAGTCAAGAAATACTATCTGTCCTATTGTTTCACCGGTGAGTCTCTGGTCTTTGAATTTCTGGGTATTGTAACTTATCACACAGGCAATGGTGAAATTGAGAATTCCCTGAATTTTAATTTTTTGACTCTCCCCATTGGATTATCTTTATTTTAGAGGAAATATTGAGTTTAAACTTATTCTCATTCCACTTCGTTTCGTTTTGTTTCACATTTTCCGTATAGACAATATCGTGAACTAATCAATATTTCGCGCTATTGTGTTGTTTCGAGTCGTTAGATTGAACATGGCGTATTTTCTGTAATTTCTGATTTTAGTATTGATTTTTCTTGGCTCAATTTTGAATGATGAAGTATTTCTACTTAATCCTCCAATAGAAATTCAATATCTTTAACTTTTCTTATTTTAACTTAATTTCAGAATATCGGTTTTATTCATTTGGATTTAAGGAATGTGAGATCATTGTAAGTATTAGGTCTGGATTTCAGTATCTAGCGCAACATTACCGCAAAAAAGATTTTGTTTATATTTTTCATATTTAATTATTTTTTATATCGAATCCAAATGATTAATTCAATTTTGTCATCTTCGATTTGAGTTTGGAATTTTATCCGAATTTAGTTGAACCCAGTAGTATCCCATATCAGCTTTTCTTCTAGATAATTTAGTCTCTATGTGCGGTGCTGCTGGTGATATTAGAAGCCGGAATTGAAGGATTTTTATTTGTAGTCATTCCGACTTTATTGACCTCGTGCCTCACGTCGATCTCAGTTTGGATGGTACTACTGGGCGGCGTGATGGAACAGCATTTTCTATGAACCTTGCGAAATTACGTCACACAGTATATGATTTGACGCATTTGTCACTATCACATTTAAAAAAATGGGAAGGCTTTCAATTGTAGCACTGGATTCTTAAATGAAGACGGTCGAGAAACATTGGAGTATTTTTATCGATATTTCTGAGAACGAATATCCATTCTTTCTTCGTACGTCAATGGTTGGAATAAATACGTCGATCGAAGATAATAAACATTTCTTTTTATTATTTCATCACGGAAAATAAAGGCAGGTGGTATTAGCTACTGAGCACTACATGCATCGGTTACACTAAATCGTTCTCATTGTGTTTGTTGTCGATGCTTGACGCACTTATTGTATTGTATGAAATATTCTAAGGGAAATTTAGTCATTATTTAATTTCTTTATTGATATTTTGAAACTGAAAATCTCAATCAATTGATCCAGGGAAAGAGTTCGAGTCGAAGCCTTCAACCTCGCATTTGCCGAACTTCGGAAGCTTCTACCAACGCTACCACCAGACAAGAAGCTCTCAAAAATCGAAATCCTGCGACTAGCTATATGCTACATTGCCTACCTAAATCACGTGCTGGAAGCATGAACTATCCTCACTCTGAGACTCCATATGTTTTCTGTGTACATATATCTAAATTTGTATCTTTTATTCTACTATGAAAATATCCAATAAAATATGAATTACGATTGAAGACGCTTTGCAGCAGCACAATTTGTTCAACATTTCTGATTGCCTACTCCTCCAACGTGATCAATCAAAAAATATGGTATGAAAGTATTTCCCAAAAGTAAACTTTACTATTTTTTTTAGTATTATTTTTTTATTTTTTTTTTACTATTTGATAAGTCTGCAAAATAACGGAGATGAAAAGTGACTTCCGAGAGAATGAGATATTGTTCGATTTCGCGAAAGATGGAAGGAATGAAAGTTGGGAATGTCATGGGTAGAATAAACTGTTGAATTACACTATGAAAGGTGATGATAATAATTTGTATGAAGAGAAAAACGAACCACTTATTCCGGTTAAAAAATGAATTCTGAACGAATGTTGATTAATACAGATTTCTCCAAAAAATAGTAATAAATACAAGAACAAAGTGTTGTAAAAAGCATAATAACAACATATTTGATGATGATGTTTTGTTGTGGTGGGTTTTGAGTGGTATGGGTAGTATGATCGAGAGGCGCTCAGTGCCGTCATTCTAGGAGTGATGGCAGACAATGCTTTCGCTGCCCTTGGAGGCAGCTCGTCGGTGTGGGAGGCGTGTACTGGCAGCTGTAGCGGCTAGCTGAGCTGAGCACGTTGGCAGACTGTCAGTGAAATAAGTCGGTTGATTGGAGATGCTGAGAACCCTGTTAATTGGGTGTGACTCACAGGAGAAGTCGACGAGCGCCGAGTCTGTATATTCCGTAGGTATTTTGTATTGTATTTGTTTCTGTATCGTTATGTATGTGACGACTTAATGTTTACCTATGCCTTTGACGAAACTTTCGCAGACAAACAGCCGCTGCTAAGCGGGACCCCATGTGTAGGTACTTTCACTGTTAACTACTGACCATCTCATCGACTTCTGATGATGAAGCTGTAACGAGCATTGACGGATCCCTATCGAGATACGCGGTAGCGTATCGCCCAAGTAAAGGTTTCGTCTCTATCCAACAAATAAGGCCGAGAGCTACGATGTATCTATACACGACACAACTACCCCTTCCACTACCTCCTGGTCGTATTTAATCCATAAAATACAAACACCAGTTACACTACATGAATCGCCCTCAAAATTTTTCAATTGACATAAGTCTTTCCTCTTTTCGATTAATATTGGCAAAAATACGCCCATGGCAACAGGTTCATTTCAATATTTTCCCGATTTCTAGTATCTTTCGGTTACATTGAAGTCACTAAGTTGACAGAAGTTCGATCCAACCTAACCTGGTCCAATTGGCGTTGAGATGTTGCCATCAGTGTATTCAAACCGTTGGATTGTACCAGGGAAACAGGAAAAGAAGTACAGTTCTTGGGAAAACCGCTCCAAGTAAGTTGGTCCTGCCTCTGGTGATTTTTTTATTTTCATTATTGAATCCTTTCAATCGAGTCGTATTACTTTTCTTGGCGTTTTCATTTACATTTTCCGAGTTTTTCAAAATTTCTAAGAACACCATATTTTGGCAAAACACGAGTTTTTTACGGAATCAATTGAGCGAAATTTTCACTTGGCTCAGGTTTTTTACACAATTAGAAATACTGGACAGAGAGTGTAATGTTTTTGAGTAGGGTTAGGGCAGTTTATTATTGTCCCCCTCCGGGCTGGATTATGAATAGGAGAAATCAGTTGGAAATTTCATTTTTCGCAGAAGGTCTCACCGCCTAATCAGCTTTAGACATTAAATAAATTCAAAAAATTAAAATTTCGGGAGAGAAAAATTCCGCTTAATTGAGGCTCTCAAGATAGGGTTAGGTCCGGATAAAAAGCTAACACTCCGGAAAAAAAGGTTTCCGGGATTAATTGGTACGGGTGGAAGCTCGTACGTAATAAAATTCAGTCTTTACCCGCCCCTACCCCCTTGCAAGACTGACTGTTTACGGGTTAGAGGACAAATTAATACATTTTAAGGTGGGAAATTTAGGTCTGTCAATCCATAGAAGCTAGAAGACCTGTCTATGAAAAAATAAGTCCTGAAATTGATTTTGGGGATGGAGAATTAATTCAAATTTGAATTTAATCTGCCGCGTAGAACTCCGTATGGCGTCACGGAATACTGACCTCCAAAATCAGTTACGCATGAACCGCGATGAAGTCCACATGCGCGTTAACAATGAGAGACGAGAAATCGGACCAGGATATCCCACCACTCTAGAAACACAGAGCAGTCTTCAGGATGCTCCTGAAGAAAAAGACGAAGGGACCAAGGAGATCAACCGTGAGTTTTCTTCGTGGGTTGCAATTATCTGAGGCATGGAAGTTTTAGTGGTCCTGAGAGTGTTTCGAAGAAGTTTTTCGGAATGTATTCGGTGAGTTATTTCCCTCAGAGCGGTGGCAGGATTGATGCGTGCGGAATTTTGGGCGTTTAAGGATTATTTCTGCGGCAGAATAGTGCTGGAATATTCCACGGCCGGTAACAGCCAGTGGTGCTTCCTTATGGTGCGATCGATGCGGTCATTGAGTGGCAACGCGCAACAGGTATGCAACAAATACTTACAAAAATTCCATACGACTATTAGTTAGCATGGTGTGTTGAATTATGTATACTCATGTACTTCATAGAATTGTGGGAAATAATCTCCCGAGCGAAATTGTCAGGGTTTTCCGGAATTCGCTCAGTAGATTTCGAGTTTTCGATTTTTGAAGGGGTTCTACTTTTTCACCTTGAATTTTTCCTCACCGCTGACCAAACAGCGAAACGTAGCTCTCTCTCTACCTCGCTCCTGCGTAGTGGGCCCCATTTTTAGAAATTATCGATTCTTCCCAGATTTCAAATGACAAATATGCTCTCGGATTATCGCGGATCGATTATGCTTAAAGCGACATTCCAATGGGACTGCTGAGTGCGTCTGAGATAATTAACGTTATTTGGGATTTTGGTTGGAAAAATTACTACCACCTAACGACCTCAAAATCTCAGAGACAGCTGCATTACTCAAGAAGCCCTTGGAAGGTCGATTCGAGTTCCCTGACTTCAGAATCCTTTACAGAGAAGAACTGAACCTCATACTCAAGGGAATACCGTTTACTATTGGTATAGTAAGAGTACCAATTCGAAGAGAGAGAGAAAGAAAGTAACTCAAAATTTTCACTAATTGAGGTGGTCAGAGATTCACGGATAGAATAATTTACTAATAACTAAACTAATAGTAATGTTACGGACACTGAGTCACTAGGGAGTTCAAAATATTGGGTAAAAGGTGAACCCTTCAGATGAGTTGCCCGTAACTACTCACGACAAGTAGTGTCCGGAGGAGAAAGGATCTTATAAATCTCACTTAGTGGGAGCCGATTCCGTGGGACTAAGCACTGAAGTACACAATGGTAATAATATGCGGAATTAGCACTGTAAGGGAATTTTTTCCGGGTCAACACCCCAGAATATTCCTCGAACTAGTCTGGCTGCCGCCTCTATCGTTCACGATTGGGCGCCAGCCAGGTTTTTCTGGGAAACCTGACGGAAAACCAGCCACGAAGGAATGTCGTCAACTCCTCGGACTTTCGGTGGCGGGTATCACAATGCCGAGCCAGCATCAGCATGACACGGTAGAGTAGGCGCGGTTCACCAACGTACGAGTAACTTCAATCACTAACTTCTGCGGCGCTTACGGCATCGTCAACGATATCTTTCGGGGAACGTATTCCCCAGACTGTCGTGGAAGGATGTGACCATCCCTCGCACGTGGTACACTCTCCTCTGGGGTGGCTCAACCCCAGACAAGACACAGATTACCTGCGAATCCTTCTCACCCCGCAGGGCACCGAACTGCTCGAGGCACGTGCGACGTAGGTATCCGGAGACATTTCTCACCCACCTAACGTCTACCCCAACTCGAGAACTCGGTAATAGCAATCTCATCGCGAGTCAAAACTAGAGTTACTTCCCATGGAGGCGCGTGCGACCGGACCGACGGGAAACACCTTGAATCCCAGCCCTTAGTCCACCGTAACACCATGGATTTCGCCCTAGAGATGGACCTCTGTAGCCTCGGACTCTCGTCCGTAGTCTCAAAGTAATCCATTGCACTGATCGGGGACACATCAGTGTCCTCTTCTCTCGCTATTCCAAAATTCCTTGGAACCACGTACCCCTCATAACCCCGGCAGGGATTATTGCCACCAACTGACCAGCACCAGAGACCAGCACTCAACGCGAACTGTCCTGAAATCTCCCAGGGCCTTCTCCCGCTAGTCTGAGCATCTCAGCGACTGTGGGTCATCCGTTACCCCACAGCCACCAATCAACTCGACGGGATCCCGGGGGCGCTAGTCCTTTCACCTAGCCGTTGGTCCCTGGTCTAAGTCGACGGCGCCCTTCGGAACCACCCAGTTGGAACGCCTGTACGTCGGCCCTGGACTCTCTAACACAGTTGGGTAGATTTCCGAATTGGGAAACAGCTATCGTCAGCGCCATCACAGTGTTCCGAAACATGGTCTCACCCTACCGCGTTTCTTCCCACTATGTGATTTGTCTAATTCACCTTCGGAGCGGCCTGACTGGCCGTCGTCCGATGTTCTATTCATCCTTTGCTCGGCTATTTCAGCCGGCGTTAGATGTCGCTTCTTTGGCCTCGTGACTTTACTAGTGTTTTCTCTAATAACGAGAAAAATCTCGTTACAGCACACAAAGAGAAAGATACCCTTGAGTTTCCCTTAAAATAGAATTTAAATTCATTACACTTCACTTGATATACAGAATAGAAGAAAGTCCAAGATAAAAACCAGATGTAGATAGGAAAAGTGTAGGAGGGAATAGTGTAAATGTTGCTGGTGTGTTTTCTGACATACGGTTGTAGAATTAAACGGCAACAGGGAACGGGTGGTTTCTTCGTGTTTCCCCTTCGCAGTGAATTCCGGAGAAAACTCCAAAAGTATGCTAGATCCTTTAGCACTGATGGGGTTGAAAACTGCTCAAACACGCCTCTCCAGCACTGGTGGTGATGATGATGTGACCCCGGAGGCGCTAGTGGTATCGATGGACCTGAGTTGTTCACTCGGGCAGAACTTGGTTGTCCCCTAGCTATAGTGTCGCTAGGTATAGAGAAATCCCGGAGTTTGGACACTCGGGGTAGACTCAGCTTTACGCTGCGTAATTTACCAGGTCGGTGCTGGCTTGACGAGAGGATTCCCGGAGTTGTACACTCAGGATGAGCTCAGTTGTACGCTGAGCAATTTACCAGATCGGTGCTGGCTTGCAAAAATATCCGTGGCTGAACGCTTTGAATGAACTCAGTTGAACGCTGAGCGATTTACCAGGTCAGCGCTGGTTTGCAGGAATGCGATCGATCTGACGCAGTGTCGAAAATTGAGTTGTCCACTCGATGTATTAGCGATGAGAGTGGGCGATGCTGCAGAGCTGCTTCCCAACAGACAGATCTTGAAGGGTCAACTCTATTAGTAAACAGGGCCCCTCGTTAATGACCAAGAGTCGAAATTTTACTTTGGACTCGTTGGTAGTGATTAAAGCTGCGCACTCGATCTGGGGTTGCGAGAAGAGTCGAGTTGTACGCTCGGACTGTGCCCCAGTGGTGACGTCAGACGGTGGACCTGCAGAGTTGCTCTCCTGAAGACTGGGCCTGGAGGGTTGAACTGGGTGACGAGCAGGATACCACTTGAAGATCACGAGTCGAAGATTTAATTTAGACTGCCTTTATTTGGCGAAAAACCGCCCTTTATATACTGTGCGGGCGTGATTCCCCTACAGCCGTTGGCATTTTGAGATTTCGTCATCGAACGTTTTTTGCGGTATGGTGGGAGGAATCTTCATATGATTAACAATGTATTCAAAAGGGATGTTTCTAGGCCATGTTCCCCCACCCTGCTACTACCCCTCATTTCCCCAGGTGCGGGAGAAGTTTTTGAGAGAAAGACGGGACGAGCGCGCATTGGCCTCTCTCTAATTAATAGTCTTCTAATGGTAAAAGTGGCAAGTTTACGCATCTTTTTGACGTTCATGGCCCATAAATTTGACACCTCCTTTGACGATGGATGAGTATTGTTCATTAGAAGCCTCGCGTGTCAAATGGAGTGGACCCTTTGAGGCTGGAGATGTCCCCTTGTTTGGACAACAAGAAATCATCTGGTGAATTGTGCCAATTCCTGGAAGCCATCTCATAACTTTCGTTAGGTATGGGGTGCAGGTGACGTCATGGTCCCGGCCAACCCGCTGTAACCAATGGGGAGAGGCACTCGGAGCAGATGTACCCCCTATTGGCCTGCCTTTTTCTTTGTCGATATCGGCAAACCCGTGGTTGAGGTGGTGGATCCCTGAATTGCCGACATTTTTAATTCTTTGGGGCAGCTCCCATCTGCGGTTACCATTGGAGGGTTGTTTAAGTTATTGGTCCCCAAAATTCACTAGTATGAAAAGGATCTCCTTAGCTGTGCCTTTCAGCAATTGTGTGGCTTCTTTTTAGATGATTCGTGGTTTCCAGGTATTGTCGCCTTGATGGTCACTCCTTAACGCCTTTCAGGTCATAATGACGGCCACTTGAATACCTGCTAGGTGGTCTCTTTTATTGTGGTCACTTCGCAGAATCGGCAGTAAGGCCGGTCATAGCGACATTCTTTGCTATTGTATGGGATTTCCCAAGGCCCCTTTTTTTGTGGTTACACCACAATTTTCCGAATATATATAAAAAAAAATCTTAACCGTAGTGGTTGTGGCGTCAGTTTTTCCCGGCTGGTGGTTGCTATTGGAAGTGATGGGAGTTGCCCGTACGCGGGAGGCGGCCTACGCAGGGAATAGTATCCCTCAATAGGAGCGTCGGCAGGGGAGTTATGTTCAGGGGTGGAGTTCAGGGATGAAAAGGTAAACGGCAAGGGGATACTTGATACTATGTGTGAGGATCGTGGTCCTCCATGCCGTAGGGGGCCTTCTGCTTGGTCTATACTATTTGAACCAAGAGGTTCTGATGGCTCTGGTTTTGGGGTTGATCTGGCCTTGGTGTCCAGAACCTTACTGAATCTTTTCCCAGCAATATATCGGTATACCCATCGGGAGAAAAATAAATACAATAATAGAAATGAATGTGCAACACTAATTATTTTTTAGGGGGTCGCCGGTTCTTCGACGCGTATTTGGGTAGTCGTGGAGTAGTAATCATTCTCCTTTGATATGTTGCGAAAAATAAGAGAAACAGATACAGGGTTTGACACTCCGATTTTTAACTGCTCTTCGTATTCATCGATGCCGCGGAAAAGTGAGGTCAGGTTGAAGAGAGTCTGTGGGGCGTAGTCTGGCATGTGGGTGGTGGCGTTTGCTTCTGCTGTGTTAGTGATGTGGTTATTTCGCGTTTTTAATCAACATCCCCTATTTATTCGGATTTTTCCGTTCCCCGTCAGGGTAATATCTACTGTGGGGAAAGACGGGCACGTAAGCTTGGCGGTTGTCGAGTTCGGAAGGCTGTACAGTCAGTTTCCTGGCCTTTCGAGAGGGGTCCAGATATCTTGCCTTGCTCCCACTACCTCTACGTTACATACCTGCAAGGTGCTATCCTTATATTTGTGAAATATGCTCATTTCGTAGGGAGCCTTGCTAGTTATAAATGGAAAGGCGCTTGATGACTTACAAATCAGATATTAGTCAGAAGGTTTACAATGTTTCCGCAGCTGGTCACTGGTTAAAAACGCATACCTGGTACCTCCTTCGGTCGTCCATCAATATTCAGCTGTTGGGACAATATATGCAAAAAGCTGGAGTCTCGGAGATATACTTTGCAGAACGGGGTGTGAGTGAACTTTAAAAATCCGCTCGGATGACTTCTTGACAACAGGTACCTTTACGGTGATGAAAATATGTCCTTCTATTAATGCTAGCTGGATTTTGGCGATTTCACTCAATTCCCACAGTGCTCAACCATCCCTTGGCAAGGGGATGGACGAGTCTGTTTCCTCAGTGGGTAGATACCCTATTAGGCTTCGAAGCTGCCTTGAATCAAAAGTAAATGGGTCTAAGATGCCGAGTTTCGCTGATGATATGATTTGGGTGATACACGACCAAATTCTTGTTCGTTCCCTGGAAATGGAGACTAATGTTTCTTGGAGTTGGAGCGCGGTTGCGGTTCTGACCTTATCCGATGCCCTTTCCTCAGTAAAAACCCAAAGCTTGGGCTTTACGTTGTCATATATCTTATTAAATCTGGCTGTAAAATTATTTATGGGGGATTTTATCTGAACAATTCTTCTATCAAGATCGATGGGCGAATTAGTTTTCTGGGTGTTGAGTGAGAACTGGTATAGTTCGTTCATCTCTTTGGTGACATTTGATGAGAATTTCTTATGGGCAGTTGCTTCGTGAGTATTAAAAGGACGTAAATGGTCGCGGAGGGCTTCCCATTCTTGCCGATTTATGTCATCCGAAGGTGACCACATTGGTGCGATGTATCGAAAGATTTGAGGCTGTTGGAGACTACTACGACTCATATACCGGCACATGAGTGGCGTTATCGGTTCGGAGTGCATGTAGAGTTCCTGCAGCTTGATGCTGGTAAAAATTGTCCATTCTCCGGTGATCTTCCTCACTGGCTCCATTCCTTCCAGGTAGAGTCCGGACGGAGTGGTGAATTGCCTATGATCATGTAGCCGCCCCTGGGCTATGGCTCCCTGTATGAGCAAGTAACCAACCAGAAGTAATAGGGCCATGTTGGTGCCTAGATTTGTAGAATGTTTTTTTAGTCGAGCGATGAATACTCTGAAGAGCAATCAATGGCAGAAAGGAAGATGAAGACGGTTCTTGAAAAGAATAAGATCGATTAATAGATGACCTGTCTATTGTGGTTTTTTTTTTCTTGGTGCGTGTTTCGTGGTGGACGAGGATGCGTAAAAGAGTATGTCCCGGTGGTAGGCCGAGAAGAAGGAGAGGAAAGGCTGGTTTTTCCCTTGTAGATGTACTTGAGTGCTTGAGTCCCAATTTTCTTAGGTCCAAATATATGTATTTGTAAATAATATACGTATGCGAGGGGTCAAATTGCCTTTATTTTCCGCAAAAGGAAAGAAAATGTTAATTTCCGCGCGTGGCTCGGAGAGAGAGGGGGAGAGATAGAAAGAAGGTGATAGAGGTGCTAGAGACAAAATGCCTCTAGCTTCCTAAGTAAGAGAGAGAGAGAGCGGTTGAGTGGATATCGCGAGAAGGCGTTAAAGATCCTAGAGGAGAAAGGGAGTGAGAGGGAAGGTGGTAGAGGTGCTAAAGGACAAGTGCTTCTAGCTTCCTAAAGGGAGGAAAAGGAGAAAGAGTGAAAGAGAGCGAGAGTGAGAGAGAGGGTGACAAGGGTGCCAAAGGGCAACTGCCTCTAGCTTCCTAAAGAGAAAGAGTGAAAGAATAAAAGAGAGAAAAAGAATGAAAAAGAGAGAGAAAAAAAAAGAGAGAAAAAGAATGGAAAAAATATTATTATTTTTGTTATTATTATTATTATTTTTTTTCGGGTTGGGCGGTCAAGTAAAGTAGTAAATTATTTTTTTTAATATACATTTCCCCTATTATTTTTTTTTGAAAATGGGGCTCAATTTTAAATACAAAGTTTTTTTTTCCTAATTCTACAATACAAGTTTTTTTTCTTCTAAGCCTCAATACAAGGTTTTCCAAGCGTTTCTAAATCTAAAATTAAAAATTGTTGTAAATCTTAATGACTAGTCTAATTCTATGTACTCTAATATTTTTGACATGGTTCGGGGGAACAATGGCCGCAACACTTCCCGGGCGAGGTGTACCTCGTCGTCCTCCACGTCCTCCTCCTCCGGTGTTGGGAGAGGCGTTGACGCCCTCAAGGGCGTTGATATCATCACCTCGTCCTCCTCCATAGGCTCTGGTGAGGGAGACCAGTAGATATGTAATGCGGGTTCTGGATCAACGATTTTGGAGTCATAAGGGCGTATGTCGGCTAGTGGGGGGGTCATGTGAAAGTGGATGGGTGGGTGGTGTTTTAATTCGTGGTTCGATTAATTAATTAATCGATTGATTGATTTCGTTGATTGACAGGTAAAAATCTAGTGTTTACCTGGTGAATGGGTGTAGTGTAGGGTGGGTGGGGGTGGGTGATTTAGTGAAAGGGTTAATAATTGAGTGGGGGTGAACAAATAGCTGGTGGAATGGCGGTTGAATCGGCAGATTGGTGTTTTTAATTCGCGGTTTTAATTCGCGGTCTCATTAATGAATTAATCGATTGATTAGTTCGTTGATTGGCAGGTGAGAATCAGTTGTTTACCTGAAGACTTCGGTTGACATTGACCCCTCCTCCCACGCTCCCTCAAACAGCGTGTTGGGTCCTGCATGGGCCACCTGACCCCACTTGACATTTACCCCCCTCCCCCGCCC
>NW_011887786.1:7775-10918 GCF_000806365.1 Fopius arisanus | reverse complement strand
GGGGGGAGGGGGCCACCTGACCCCACTTGAGACTTCAAACATGCCGCTTCCAATGATATTAACCACATGGCTCGTGGGAATTAAAATAATCCAGATTCACTTATTTGTTTACATCCCTCCAACTGTCGGTTTGATATGTGGTTTTCAAAACATGCTAGGATTTGTAAACACTTGACGTTTTTCCCAAGTGCGGCGGAATCAGATTTCAAACATGCCGCTTCCCATGATTTTAACAACATATGCTGGACCACTTGACCCCACTTGACATTTACCCCCCTCCCATCGCCGCCAAAAAGCATGTCGGGGCCTGCATGGGTCACCTGACCCCACTTGAGACTTCAAACATGCCGCTTCCAATGATATTAACCACATGGCTCGTGGGAATTGAAATAATCCAGACTATTTTTAGCTCAACCATGTTAGAAGTTGTATGTTCATAATATATATCACGTTATCTATATTATCCTTACTAATACTATTCCTCCGGCTGATCATTATAAATAATAACATATACGTATTGTTGTTGTTATGATCAGTTACTAGAGATAGAGTGGGGGTTGCGTGTATATAATCCCCGAAAATTTGATCATCATCATCATTTAATCAAGCGTTCTCAGTGAATAACTAAAAGTATAGGAAAGTTTGAAGTTGCTTCTAAGCTGTATTCCTAGAAGTAAAAAAGTAAGGAGTTACGTCATCGTTCTTCATTCTCGACCTGATTAAGGAGAAAACATCATGGATTTTGTCAAGATCAACGCTGCGGGAGAACTGAAAAATCTTCCCCTGGTGAAGCTCTCGGACCTGAATCCCAACTCTTTCTATAAAATCACAGCGGCTCGTAAAGTGAACACAAAATATGGAGAGAGTGTTATTGTCCATTTATCAAACACTCAGGCCGTTTTCGTTAATAAAAGGTGAGCTAAATTCTTCGCTAAAAATGACGAAGTGCTCGAGAATTTCCAAAAATATATTGCCAAGGGGTCACCAACATTGCAATGTTTGGGCGGAAAATATAACAATATACGCTTTCATCCTGATATAGAGTTGAAGTTTGAAGATCAACTGAATTTCGATATAATCAACGCTAGCGCAGAGATACAAGAACTACCCGTCATCAAGTTATTTCAACTGCAGGACAATTTCTTGTACACCATTACGGCAGCTTTCAAGGCTGAGACAAAATGGGGTGCCGCAACTGTTTTGCATCTGTCAAACATTCACTCCATGTTCATGAATAATCGAGTGACCAAGTTCTTCGAAGATTATCCAAAAAAGTTTGAAATTTTTTGCAAACATATTGAAAAGGGCTGTCCGACTTTCTGGTATACTGAGGATGGATCCAGTGGCCATGTGCAACCAGACCTCGATATTGCAGATGAAGATGATCGAGCTCTTTTCGATGAAATCAACGAAACACACACAACACACACACACACACACAACACACACACACACACACACACACACACACACACACACACACACACACTGTCCGTACACCATAAACTACATAAACTACATAAACTACATAAACTATACAAACTACACCCTGTACACCATGCGACCGTATCCAGCATGATTGCGAATCGTCCTTTGGCGGTCCTCGCGAGGCACAAACCAATATCCTCCTCGCATGTGTGTGAGGATCAGCTCCGGTGATACCGCGCTCCACTGCAAGCACACCCTTTTTTGAGGATCCAACACTTGGAGCCCCACAGCCGCAACAATGTGCTCCAGGATTGCACCATCATTCGGCATGTCCTCAAACCACGTACGTGGGATGAACAGATTTTCCCGGAATTCAATGTATCCGGGGACCTATAAAAAAAAAGGGAACGTCAACAAAAAATAATGCTAAATTGAAAAAATGTAGTTTATCTTATCAAGAAGATGGTAACATCATACTTACATCTGACTCATCCAGTTCACCATCCGCGGTCATATAGAATGGCACATCCAGCTCCTCGTCCACATCAAACCCCACATCTGCCTCATCAAAGTCTCTCCACCGATCAGAGGATTCATACCAAGTTTGGAACTCTGCATCTTTCAAAAATGCGAACGTCCCCTGGGTTTCCACGAATGTTCCTTGTATCCCGAATTCTAATAACACGAACGGTGGCACTTTTTTCCTCAAATTGAGCACATGGCTACCGATCGCGGCATGTATGGCATCGTGCAACCTCTCTGCCTCAAGGAGGCTCACCCACTCACTTGGACAAACGATTTTTTCTGAAAAATTCACGTAGCTCATTTTCGAGTCTCTCAATCACTTAAATACACAACGATTCACTATAAACTTGTTCACAGCTGAGAGTCTTGACGAAAAGTGACTCCAAAAAAATGAACAAATTCCTCTAAACATTGCAACCCCCCCACCAAAATGTACCAAGAGTCTGTTTTACAGGCTGAAGTATGTACACGGGGGGTAGTTAAACTATCATCTGGTAGAAAAAGACAAAACGGAAACATGCTAAGATCCCGTCAAAAATGCAACCTTTTTTTTTATATAGATTCTTCTAGCATCATTCCATCCTACTCCATTATGCTTGTGGAACCACAGATCCTCTTCTTGCAACCTCTCTCTTTTCCTCTAGGTCACTTTTTTTTTTATACACACCAATTTCACCCCCTGCAATGTCCAGAAGTGGTCAGGTCTCAAGAAAAAAATTGTGTGTGTAACCCATAAGAGAAATATGACTTCCGACTCATTCGCATCTGAGAAATCTGTTCAGGCTCAGAAAATGAGTGACAGGATATATTGAAATTTTCCAGATGACCACTTTTCAAGTTCATAACATTAGTTTATATGGATCATGAGAAAATTTTCCATAGGTCACGTGACACTTCTTCAACCAATCACATAGGTTTTCATCCTTATATATATTCTACGATTTGTTTTCTTTATCCATCAGTTGTTCAGTGATCTCACATACAACAGAAGATGATAGAAAAAAGTGTTTAGATCTCTTGCACATCATTGATGATGCATATAATCTCATAAAAAAGCAGCGAAAAAGTGAAGAAATTCTGCGCTGGATTAAATATATTAAATATAATACAAAATTGGTGAATCGTTTATTGAAAAGGAGTGTTCGGCAAGGTCAAAAGAAGCGACTTACAGCAACAGTAGCTCGATTGAA